>NC_092076.1:8896931-9174431 GCF_039877785.1 Chaetodon trifascialis | reverse complement strand
TGATAAAGGGCTGCAGGGCATGTGTGTGAATGAGCGCAGAACCATCACCGTCCCGCCTCACCTGGCCTACGGAAGCACCGGTGCAGGTAAATCTGCTTCTGCACTAGAGGGAGGTCGGAGCTGTGCAGCAGGTTTAAAGAGCAATGATGATTTGTGAAATGTTCAGAGACAAATTTCAGGCTTACATGGCGCCATACCTTTAAACGAATTTGCATCTATTGAAAATGACAATACATCACACCTGGGTCAGGGCAGAGTTCCAGATAGCTTATTTTTGGCCCTGGACCCCCATCTTCTCTGCTATTTGGCAGACTTTTAATAATAATATTAATAATAGTAATGATAATAATAATAGAAATAAACTTAATTTGTATAGCACCTTTCATACAGGAATTGCAGCTCAAAGTGCTTTACAAGAAATAAATCACATGCACCAAGTGAGTGCTTTACATAGAAAAGACAGACTCTTCATAGCCTGTGCAAGTGTTGAGGTCCATGAGATATAATCATTAAATACCAACAAGACCACACAGTTTTTTACAGCCATGCACAGTTGTGCTTTTCACTAAATGCTATCATTATTATGCTAACATGCTTTTGCTAAGCAGGTATAATGTTTTCCATGTTCACCATCTTAGTTTAGCATGTTAGCATGCTATCGTTTGCTAATTAGCACTGGAACGCAAAGAACAAGACCACTTAGTCTCACAGGTTTTAGGGATGTTTCAAAAAGGTTAATTTCCCCGGATGAAAGTTTAAACTCACCTGGTCTAAAAGTAATAAAACACTCAGAAAACTGTCAAAACTGTGCACATTTTAATATATAAGGTTAAACATTGCCCCCTCCTCCCAAATGTGTATATTTTTAAAGTCATTTAAATGATAATCACATGCTTCAGTGACCAAATTGCATTTTAAATGCAGCTGAAACTTTGTGGCGATGCATCAGGGTTATGGTCCGGGTCCACGTGTCCTGCAAGATTTTGATGTCTCCAACAATGGGAGAAACTCCTGTCAGCTACTTTTACCATAACATGTTCTTATGGACCTTATTTTCCTACGTTCTCATGTGAAAGTGACAAATGGGGACACCAGTTTCTGAAATTGGTCTACTATTGAGTGAGAGGCTGCAGCCGGCAGCCATGAAACAGTCTGCAGTGTAATGCCTCCTGATGTTTGCGTACCATCAATGTTCATCCACTAAAAGTGTTGTATTTGCCACTGCCAGGCTCAGATTGTTAGAAATGTCTGACAACATTATGGGGAGGATAATTTTTTGTTTAAGACTAAGATCCTTTTTGTTTAACCACAAGCTGCCGCTCTCGCCAAACTCACCAGACTCCATTTATAGAAACAGTAATTTTATCGTCATAAAACCCACTTCATTCAAACTCGACAGAAACACAATAAAACTCACCAAAAACCTTCCTGGTTCATCTGTCAGGGTTTCAGTAATCGCTGCTAACGCTGGTTGAGATAAACCCTTAATTCACTGAATCAATAGAGGAGTGAGAGAGAGGGAGATCAGAGCAGCAGGGGGAGGAAAGCAACGTGCAAAGCTGGAAAACATGTACACATGTAACTTAGACATTTTTTTCACAAAAACAAACAAAGCAGTGGAAACCCTGCCGTGCACCACGAACACATTAACCTGTAATTTAAACATGTGTGGCATCTAGTGGAGAGTTTTCAGATCGCAACCAACTGAAGACCCCTCGCCTCAGAAGCTCTTGAGAGCCAGTGTTTGTTTTGTCCATTGTGGGCTGCTGTAGATACATGGTGCTGCTACATGGTGGAGCTCTCAAAGAGCTCATTCCAAAACATCGGTTTTTAATTTCAGGTGATTCTACACGAACGAAAACATAATAATTATTATAATACATTTCTGCCAATAGATGCCCTGAATTCTACACACTGCACCTTTAATGCTGATGTCTTTGCTCTTTACGTGCATCCTAACCTTCATCTGATCATGTTTACAGGCGATGTGGTTCCTCCAGACGCCACCCTGATATTTGACGTCCACCTGCTGGATCTGTGGAACACAGCCGACCTGGTTGTCACTAAAACCATCAGCACTCCCAAAGACTGCAAGCGCTCTGTGATGCGCACTGACTTCGCGCGTTACCATTTCAACGGCACTCTGCTCGACGGCAGCGTCTTCGACTCCAGGTGATTTCTGACTTGGATGACTGTTGGCGTTTTGGGGGAATGGCTTCCTGTTTAAAGTGCTCTATAACAATATACAAAGTGACTAGCAAGACCCCCACAGTCTCATCCCTATCTGACGCTCTGCCACAAAGCCTCATGCGAATACATGTCTTTTGTGTCTGTACTGTCATCCAGGTGTGTTGTGTGTTTGACTTTGCGCTTGTATGAGCCCTACGTAGTTACACCAGGAAGCAGACTCAGGACACCTTAGTGGGCGAGGGCTGGCTGATCAAAGGCATGGATGAGGGCCTGCTGGGCATGTGTGTGGGAGAGATCAGACATATTGTCATCCCACCCTTCAAAGCTTACGGAGAAAAAGGATCAGGCAAGTACAATTGACAGCGGAGGAGAGAGAAAATGATGACTTTGTGTCCTTGCTTCACAGCCTAACCCTCAAAACACCAACGGATTAGAGGGCAGAGGAATTAATAATGTTACAAAGACAAGGAGTCAGCAGACAAATCCCCCAAATCACACCCTATCAATAAAATGATACACATGTCTTCAGAGCACTTAAAGCTCCCCTAGCCTGCCACTACAAGCTGCTATCGCTATACAGCAGTGTTTTCAGGAGTGGGTCCCTGTCTGTTTACATGAGGACGCCTGTGAATGTAAACAATACACAATTCAACATGACATAAGCAGCTTTGCACATGATTAATGATGGAGGAAATGCATTCACCGTGTTTGTTAGGCCTCTGGGATGTACACAGTGAGTTCTGGTGAGAAACTGAGAATGTAAACATAACCTTTGTTTGTTTACAAGAAAACTCCACAAAGCACCTTTAAGGTAGAAAACAGAGTAAACCATTTCAGGATTGCAGGCCAAGGCTAAAGATGAGATAATTCTCTCATCATTTATGTAGAGATAGAACATACATTTACAGTATTGAACTTCCTGTTTTCCCCAAACTAGCAAAATAAAACTCCCCTCTTTATAAAATGCCGTTTTTTGCTGGATGTCGGGAGGTGTGAAGGTTGAAATTCTCCACCTGCCCTCTGCTCACCAGGTACAGAGATTCCCTCCCAGGCGACGCTGGTGTTTGATGTCCTGTTGGTGGACATTCATAACCCGAAGGATAACGTCACCATTGACGAGCAGGTGGTGCCTGAGTCGTGCACACGCAGGACTGTGGCTGGGGATTACATCCGGTACCACTACAATGGCACCTTCCTGAACGGAGTCACCTTTGACACCAGGTGAGTTCAGGTCGAAGGGTTCATACCCATCGCTTCAGTCGAATTCTACTAACTGAAGATAAACTGTTCTCATCTACTCCTACAGCTACCAGAGGAATAGCACGTACAACACCTACATCGGGATGGGGTATGTGATCGCGGGCATGGACCAGGCCCTGCTGGGGGTCTGCAGTGGGGAGAGGAGGAGGGTCACCATCCCTCCACACCTGGCGTATGGAGAGCAAGGAGCAGGTCAGTGACAGTAGCTTTTCCTGCAGCGCCCAGTACGCTGTCGGTTTGAATTATTTAGTCATGACTGTTGCTTGTTTGTTCCATTGTTTTGTCAGATTTTGGGTCGAACCAAATAGATAATTAAAAAAAAAACAGAACGAAAATTTGATGGGATATTAATGTTATTATTAAATATTAGTGCCGTATCTGAATATGAGTCATCATCATGTGGTCCGTCCAGGTAACGTCATCCCCCCGTCAACTGTGCTGGTGTTCGACATTCACGTCATCGACTTCCACAACCCCAACGACACAATTGGCATCCAGATCACCCACAGACCCGAGACGTGCAACGAGACCACCGAGGTGAACGACCTCGTCCACTACCACTACAACTGCACCCTGGTGGACGGCACGCCGCTCTTCTCCTCGTGAGTCCCCCCCCTCAGACGCTGCGTATTTATTTTAGATCAATATAAATGAATTCCCACTGTAATCTGTGGGATCAACCTCGTCCTCAGACACGACTATGAGCACATTCAGGATGCTGTGCTGGGGTCGGACAAGGTGATCGACGGGCTGGACGAGGGCTTGCGAGGCATGTGCGTGGGAGAGAGGAGGGTGGTGACGGTGCCACCTCACCTCGGCCACGGAGAGAAAGGAGGTGAGACCTGAAAGATCACCACACTGAACACAGATAATTCATCTGATTTATGATGTTTATTAGGCTGCGTCTAAAACATCAGAACCAGTTTTTAGGCTTTTGAAGTTAATGTTTGCATGGATGTCAGACTTTCATGAGAAGATTTTCAGACCTAATTGCCTGCACGAAGAAAATATAAATATCAGTGTTTTTTTTTTAGAAGATCAGACTTTTGTAGACAAGTTTATTTTTGTTATTTTGAACCCCGACAGGCCTCTTTAAGTCCTGAGCTATACTTTATTTTGGTCTTTTGATTAAAAAATCAGTGATAATTTAAAACTGAAAACAATAATGCTTAAACATTAACAACTTGTAGCTATGACTTAAAACGTGTAGATTCAACCTATTTACACCTGTTCTAGACAATAAATAATCAAGTAGTCCTGCATATGCAGAGGTGAACTCTTCACAAACACCACAGGGTAAATACTCAAGCAGCGTTTTTGTTGCTTTCCATCCGGCAGCCACTGGTGTGCCGAGCAGCGCCGTGCTGGTCTTTGACATTGAACTGGTGAGACTTGAGAAGGGGGTGCCGCCCGGCTACCTGTTCGTGTGGCTCCAGGAAAGTCCTGCAAACCTGTTCGAAGCCCTGGACACCAACAAGAACAACGAGGTGCCGCTGGAGGAGGTACGTTACTGTGACCACCACCTGCATCGTCTCACATGGCCGACGATTGACCCCTAAACAGTTTTATTTTTCAAGAAGCAGACAGAACAGGGTGGTTTGTAATATCTCTCCTCACATGGTCACCTGACGTCTTTTAGTTTAACGTTTAACTTAAATATTCTGGATCCCACATGTTGACTGCCTAAATTCATGCTTTTTGTTACTTTTGATAAGTAGTGGAGAAAAAATAGCCATACCACCATGGAAAAAATACTCAGTTGCCAGTGAGAGTCATCAATTCAGAATTCATTTTGTAGAAAAATGCGCTTTGAAGTATCAAAAGTAAAAGTAATTGCTATGTCGAAAATGTATTCATTATATACGTTATATTATCGATTAGTGATGTTTTCAAGTCTAAGTAGGACTTTATTGTTGTTTGTTAAGGTTTAGCTAAAATCACAATCTGCGAAGTTACTGTCAACTACACCGCACCCAGAAAGGTAGTGAAGTAAGGATTACAGTATTTCCCTCTAAAATGCAGTGAAATAAAACCGTAGAATTAAAAAAAAAGAGTCAAATCAGCGATCAATCCTTTGATGAAACCCACTAGGATTTGAAAACTTGTATGTTGGCACCATCTGGTGGTTTTATCAAGAACAACACTGTTGGTTGTGTCATTATTCCTCAGAAATACCATATGAGTAAATAATCTCCCCTCAAGGCCCTTTTCGCGGCTGATCCTTGAGCTTTCAATCATATCTCTGGATCTGCAGCAGATTGTTGCTCAGCTGTCATGGAAATTTCTGAGCAATGTAAGGAAGCCAATATTCACAAAAATGTCCTTAAAATGCGCAGGAAGGCACAAAATCAATCTACTGATCAAGATCATGTGATGTGATTGAAAGCTCAAGAAAAGCCACAGAATGAACCTCTTTACATTAATTTGCTGAAATCTGTCAAGTCAAATAAACGTTACGTTTATGTAAAAGTCATGACAGCAGTCTTAGAACGCTTACAACGCTGTCGGATTACCACAAAGACTGCAGCGACACAAGAGTGAACATGCAGAGAAATAATTGTCTTTTACCTTCTAAGATCACTGTGATGATACACGTTCATTAACGCTTCAACAGCGACACAGGTTTTAAAGTGGTGCACCCTGTGAGTGACCCTCTTTTATCTTTGACACGTTTTAGTTCGGGGAGTTCATCAAGCTGCAGGTGGCAGAGGGCAAAGGTCGCATAAAGCCTGGACAGATCGTGGAGCAGGTTATTGCCGACATGTTCAAGAACCAGGATCGAAACAAAGACGGAGTGATCACGGCCGAAGAGCTCAAACTGAAGGTAGAGGAGGACAAGGAAAGGGAAGAGGTGAGGCACGAGGAGCTGTGAAGAGGACAAATCCTTTCATTCTCTCTCAGGGAAAAACCCCAACACCTTAAAAAAAACAAGCAATGAGAGACTTTTCCATCACGGTTTAATGCTTTCTGTACCACATCGAGCAGGAAAAGAGTGCAAATGGTCTTTTTGTGGAGTTTTGTGTTGAATGTTTGTTTTTGATTTTTGTATTTCAGAAAACCAAACAAGCACCTTTTTTTGTCCCTGAAAGTCACATTAAAATGTTTTTAAGAAAGCAGTTGTTTCATTTTTTTCCTTAGAAATCGACATCTGGCATGTGTTGCTGCACCAGAAATTAATTTATACAATAACTCATATGGGCAGCTTTTACACTAAAAAGTTGCTCTAAAAGCCTAAAACACTGGGGTCAAATTAGTAACAGAGTAAAAGTATTACAGTTACTTTGAACAGCAGGTAATTAACTTAATGCAGGAATGTCTGAAAATCTCAACACATGCTACACCTGCATGTGTGCTAAGACTGAAAAACGTGAATCACGGCCATCTAATGAGACCCTTAGCGTCATTGTAAGACATTAGTAACATGCAGAGGTGATGTAAAATCTGATTAAAGGGATAGTTCACATTTTTTAGAGTCACATATGACATCCAAGACATGTTTTTTTTAACAGTACATCATCGTTTTCCTGTAAGAAAATATCAATGTGTGATGAATAAACTAAACTTAACAAGTTAGCTCACTACAAGTAGGTCCATATTCATCTATTTCAACAGCACCTAGCTTAATGTTAAGTTTTAATTCACAGCATTTCAGTGAAGACAAAAACACTCATCAGAAACACACTCATCACGCTTTTATATTCCCTTCTTAGGACTGCTAACATGAATGTGTTTCTTCACACTGTTAAAAAAAAAAAAAAAAGGTTAAATGAACTCACTTATTAGCAGCTAGAATAGCTTAAAGACTAATAGCATCACTCAGCTTTACTGCACCCTGCAAGTTAACTGACAGTATGGAGTAGAATACATGAAAGATCAAGAAACATTTCTAATACATGAGCTTTATGCAAAAGATCTTAAATGCAGTCCACCCTCATACCGTGAGGTAAAATTTTGTATTAAAAATAGTAAAAATGAGAACTTTTTTTGACCTAAAGAGGACAGAAAATTAGAAATAATCTGTCAGTGTTTACACTGACATTTTCAAGAGGTTGCTGAGCTGCTGCACTTGAAACAAGACGACATAAATTCCTGCCTTCGCTGAGTTTGGTCAAGTTTGTATATTCTATTCTTGTGCTATCGCGACATCCTGGGGACTCCATAAAAAAGAAGAAAGAGTTTTACTCTGTTTAAAGTAAGTGATGATGTGTGATTGTCCAGCATGCATCATGGTGAATGGAGTGAAGTTGTCCTAAAGTGTCCGCTTCTTCCTTGTGTCTTACTTGCTGTCTCTCGATGAGGTAATGTATCTGAGGATGGCGTTGGGAACGTCCATTGTCTCGTCCTTCACCAGAACGATGTCAAAGGAGCTGACGTACGACTCTTTTCTCTCCTCCACCTGAGAGACACCACAGAAACAGCTAAGACCCTCGTTCTGAGGCTCAACGTGCTGATGTGAGGAATCTCAGGAAAACACTGTGCATTGGTCTGACCTGGTCGTTGAGGAAGCCGATGGTGAGGATGTTCTGGTGCTCGGACACCCCGTCAGCCATGGTCAGGTCTCCTAAAGAGTCTCCCAGCAGCAGCACGTTGGGTCGACCCTGCAGCTCTCTGAGGCCAGCTGCCCGGGACAGAGCCCCTTCCCTCTTGTTGAAGGTGTGGATCAGTTTGCCTTTGAAGGCTCGCAGGACCCCCTTATTAACAAGACAACGTTCAGTTAAGGTACTGTGGTGGAAGAAATACTAATACCACACTGTAAAAATACTTCAAATATACGTGCTGCATTAGAAATCTTTGAGTATGTTAGTATTATCAGCAAAATGTACCCAAAGTATATGAAGTAAAAGCATTCACTGTGCAGTAAAAAGGTCCCTGTCAGTGTTTTCTTATATGGATTAATATTTCTGCTGTAAGTAATGTCTATGATGCATTTCAATGCTGTTTATGGTTGAGCTCACTGTTGAGTAGTTTAATCTTCCACAGTGCATGATTTTATATAAGATCATATGTAAATCTATTTACACTTCACTTCTGGTTAGATGCTAAACTGCATTTCATTGTCTCTGTGATGCACTCAGACGATGACAATAAAGTTGAATCTCATCTAATCTAAATGTTGTCCTGTAAGAGCCACAAATCTCTAAAAAGTCAAGGAAAACAGCCTGTTTGCAGCTCAAAATTTGTACCTGAGTATAGTACCTGAGTATAAGTACAGAGTTACATTCCAGCACTGCTGTAACCTCATACAAAGACCGAAGCTGCTGGAGTAAAATCATGTTGGTTCTTGTTTAAAATCCATGGTAATGTTGCACTAAAATTGTATTAAATTCTGCTTTCTGATCACTATTAACAGCCAAGAGGAGTAACATGATACACATGATGGAAAATACTACACCAGTAATACTGCTTGCTTTTATTTTATTAGCTTTGTGCTAGCTTGATGTAATTCCTTTATTCTGTTACTGGTTTTCATAAACAATAAAAACAAATCAACAAACTGATGGAAAGAAATGGTTTTGGTATGAAATCCCTGTAAAGCCAGGTGTGGTCAGACTCACAGTCTGGTCAAAGTCCATGTAGTTGGAGATGATATGGACATTGGGATGAAAGACGTGGTGCTGCTGAATCACCTCCTCCAGGACATCTCCAACACCAGCTGAGAAGATCAACAGAGGGACCTGGTGCTCCTCCAGGCGGTCAAAAAACACTTTGTAGCCGTCCCTGAAGAGATGACACACACAGGAAGCAGCAACTATGTGAGAAAACACCACTTTAATTTACTGCACATCCAGATTTTTACCCATCCTGAGGTGTACATCTCAGAATCCAAGAAAGTTAAGAAGCTGTGAAGAACATCAATAAAGCAGAATGTGATAACTTGCTAATCCCTTTTTGATATAGACTCAGAGAAAACAGTGCAAAGAAAATGTTTTTAATGTTTGACCTCATAAACTTAATTGATTTTTGTAAATATCTGCTTATTCTGGATTTGATGCAGCGACAGGTGTCAAAGAAGTCCCGACAGGAGCAACTAAAGACTGGTAAAGGTGTGGAAAGCTCCAAAAACACCTGTTTGGATCATTCCACAGGTAAACAGGCTCATTGGTAACAGGTGATAGTATCATGATTGGGGATGAAAGGGGCATCCTGGAAAGGCTCAGTTGTTCACATGCAAGGATGGAGCGAGTGTTGTGGATTATTAATCTCATAAAGTTAAAAAATTAAGTGTTTTGCTTTATATGCGGATACAATTGCCTGCCTTGAGTATGATGAAAAACTAACAAAAAATCTACAATGATTTACTACAATTGGAGGTGTTGTGGATAAATGATGTTTTCTATAGAGAAGGAGGGTCTTGGTTAATATGAAATTTTAACACAGTATGTACCTGAGCATAGCCCTGGAGTCCTTGACAGCCTGGGCCAGCATGTCCTTCCTGATCCTCTGCTGAATCAGCAGCTCATGGACTTTAGTCCACCTGCAGAGAGCAGCACAAGACAAATGTAACAGCTGTGTCGGGTCTGGTTGACTTTCTATAGTCCTTTCAGGAACTGGAGCTCTAAACACTGACTGTTTAAAATACTGAAGACATATGCTTGAAATGTCTGAGTCCAACTGCTCCAAACAACACTGACAAAAGTCATCACAAGTGGTTTCTCATTGTCGAAGAACACACTAATCATATAGTATGACAAAAGATTATTATGGACATCAGTCTGTCTGTTTCTTACCACTCCACCATGAAAGGCAGCTTTTCTTCAGCAGTCCTGCTAGGGTCAATCTCTATGGGATAGTAGGTGTTCAACAGCTCCCTCATCTACAGTGGAGCAACAAAACATAGTGAACACATACTTACAGACCACCAGCGAGCGAAGTATCAACATGTACTTGCTGATTTGAGTTTATCTAGTTGTTCATGGCTTGGAAATATCTATAATGTAATCTAGAAATTCTATAAAATATAATGACCTTACAGGTGCAGCATGTTTACCTTTTTAGTGCAATCTTCATTGATCAACAACCGGTTATCCAGGATGTCTGCAAAAAGCAAGGAAGGCATGTTTGTAAGAGTTTCAGAGAAGCACAAGACACGCACGCCAACAGTGCAGGACAAAAGGATAACATATCATTTCACAGAGGCAGTAATCTGTGGTCCATGTGCTTACTGTGTGTGGTGGGCACTCTCTTGCCATTGTGGGCAAATCTGGTCAGTGTCATATCGAAGTCTGAGATTACCTGAGGAGGAACGACAATTTACAACTGAGCAAACACACAATGCTCTTTGGTTGAAGCTGTGGGGGCAGGGTTTACTCTTGGTTTTTCATATTCAATCATAAAGGCTCAAAACTCTCAAAGTTTATTAATCAAAATCACATGAACAAACAAGTGGACAACTGACAGGACAGGTAATCAGTAATCTGCCTTCCTTTGAGTTCTAAGATTCTTGCGATGGAGCAGGAAGAAAATATCATTTCAGTCCCTAACGCTTAAATTTTAAAGGACTGCTCTTGTCTGGACTACCTACCATAGAGTATCGTCTCTGTTCACATACATGTGTATGATTAACTGCTGGCTATAGTATCCCCACCTGCCTCCTTCTATGCAGAGATGCTTGGTGTTGTGGTGTCATTTCCCTCATTAGCTTCAGAATATATTCCCACTCCTCATGAAACATCACTGCAGTCCACTCACCTGCAGGCTGCCTGCACCTGCACGCTGCATGGCATGGATCGTCTCCTCCACTCTGCTGCGCTCCCTCATTAGCACCGAGCACTTGGCCAGCTCTGGGATCTGTGCACAAGAGAGTTTAGTGTTATTATTTAATTTACTGCATATCCAGACACAGTCCCAGGGGAAGGAAGAGAGCAGGGAGGCTTCACATTGGAATATGTTTCAGTTTTCATGTGCATGGACACTTTCAGTTCACAATTATGTTTGCTTAGCTGTGTAACGCTTCCTCACCTCGGTCTTAGTCAGCTGGTGCCAGATTGCCAGGACAGTCCGCACAGGTGTGTAGATCCAGGGGATGTGGTATATCTGCATGCGAAGCCAAGGGGGAAACTCATTTGGGTAATGATTTATTTTACATATCTGCAATTTGATTGTAATTAAAGACTTCCCTGCACATTCCTGGTAATTCGGTACTTTTGGTAAAATAGACAGAGTGTAATTGGTATAGTTAAACTAAATTAATTGAGTCAAACCCTGAGATGGGCCTTTTAGCCAAGTTAGCTGGACATGCAAAAACATGGCATTTCTTCACAGGCAAATGTTTGTTTCCAGCGATATAAACTAAAATAAATCTACATTCACTTGCATTTAAACTGACTTGTTATTTCAAGGAAATTAATATCACTTTTTTCTTTTTCTTTTTACATAAAGCCTTAAATTAGGCCTAATTTACTGGCTTCGAACAACAGTGCTCATACATTTAGCTCTAGTCTATAGTGAAGTAGTGCCTATAGTGCCTAATAAAGCAGCACAGTCGGATTAAATGTCCGTGTTCAGAGGGATTTCACATCATAAAACAAAAACATCATCTGTTTGACTGAAAGCACATTGTACCTCGTTGTTCTACCATCCCAAATCTGAAAATACTTAAACTTTTCATAGCCCGTTAGACTAGCTAGCTGTCGCTGTATACGGCTGCAGTGATTACGTAACATGGGCAGTTACAACTCACCATTTTCAAACGGAGAAATGACGTCAGCGAGGTGTAACCTCCTATTCGGAACAACCGTCAAAAATACATCATGTTAAAAGTCGTGCTGTATTTATCTGAAACGATATAATAATGAATTAAAGTACAGGCGACCGGCGACTAGATTTGTTTTCATTCTCTGCTTGTTGCACCCGCAGTATTGCCCCCCCACCTACGTATGAACAGAAAAGTTCCGACACACTTTAGTTCCTACTTTCCTGAGGTCGTGTCTGCCCTGGTACCAAATCATATCACACAAAAAAACAAATATATGTATTATATTAAAAATTAAATTAATAGTTAATAAAATGACTTGTAATATACACAGAATTAACTTAAAACTGAATTTAAAAAATCACATTCATTAATTAATAAAAGTATATCTTGATTCAACTCCGGCTTCCTCCCACAGACCAAAAACATGCTCATTAGGTTAATTGATGACTCTAAATTGTCCGTAGGTGTGAGTGTGAGTGTGAATGTTTGTTTGTCATTACATGTGGCCCTGCAATCGGCTGGCGACCAGTTCAGGGTGTACCCCGCCTCTCGCCCATTGTAACTGGGATAGGCTCCAGCCCCCCGCAACCCCGAAAGGGATAGGCGGTATAGATAATGGATGGATGGATGGATATCTTGATTCACATTAATTAGCGCTTTAGCTAGCTTAGCATATATCCAGCACATTTACATCACATTGATCATAATGACTGATAAAGAAGCCACAGCGAATCCCAAGATTGACGGACAGGAAGGAAAAGGCAGTTAGACAGATATCTTCAGAGATGACAACAAACTGATTTCATTATTTCTCATTTATTGCAAATGTCTGTACACTTGCAGCTGTTGTGCCTACACAGCATGGCATGGCACAATATGTAACAGCACATGTGGCTGCATGAAATATGCATACATGGCACTAACAAATACTTCAGCTAAAATCAACTCCTCAATGATCAAACTGGGCCAAGAACCTGAGGCTGAAACCCAGCCTCAAATGTGATATTAATAAACTACAGCCAGCCACTAAAATCTGTCTGTGTGCTCTGTGGCATCCTGTGGTTGTGTGCATGTGACATGAGGAAATTCTTGTAAAATCCAAAATGTCCCCATAGAACTGATCAAATGCTTTTCATTCAGCAATTAATCCTGTTCACAGTGTGTGACTGGAAACACGTTAGGCTCACAAAGCCTATTTAGATAATATTTATAAAGAGCTTGGCTCGGGATACCACAGGCATTAGCAATTTCAACAGTAATGGAGAAATACACTGAGCTCAGCAGCTGGTCCACACAACACTGTGTTTTGAGTCAAAGGATTGCAATAAAAAGAAAAAAGCAACACTGTACAATTCAAAGGCCTTTAGAGCAGAAAATACAACGAATTCAGCTGCATCAATGAGGGGCAGTTGGGATTTTATGGCACAATTGGAAACATGTAGCGACCCAAGCACAAAAGCAGATCATCCTCCAGTCCAGGAAACGAGTCCACTAAAGCCAACAAACCACATTTAAATAGAAATAGAGCTTCTTTTGCCAAAAATGACTTCTCCTCATTATTAGGATTTTGACCACTGAAATATTTAAGAAATAAATTACATCCATTTACACACATCTATTGGAATGGCCATGAAAGTATTATGGAATCCATGAAAAGCGGTTTTAGTGCACATATTTTAGTGCAACAATACATGGAGGCGCATGTTTTAATGTGGGGCAAACATATAATCACTTAACACCCTGTTCCCCAATATGTGCTTTGCTCAACACTTAATTCTTGCTACAAAAAGTCTGATAAATGATTGTCTGGTTCAAGTTGGGGCACACACAACATACAATTAACAGTTGGATATTTCAACCCCACAGTGCAAACAAAGTAAAACCAAGGTGGAAACTGGAGGTAGAAGAGAAATTAGATGCAAGTAGTGAGAAGAGTAAAGTTAAAGATCATGCTTCTTTTCTCGGCTGGTTGCTTGCTCATCTGACTTACATCACGATAAATGTAGACATTTCCTTTGCTCGGTTTACATGGACACCAAATTTCACAGAAAACTGTCACTGAGAACGGCCGCAGTATTACTCTAACTTGCACCACAACATATGTTGACATCATTTAGGTTTTAACACAGACCACATATAAAAAGCTAAGCTGTTTAGCAATGAAATTAGCATCTTTTTTCAGGAAACACCTCAGCAATCACAGTATCATTTGCTAGCAGAATAAAAGTAAGGCATAAGCTCATAATGTAAGGCCAAAATGATTATTTAAGACTGATAACCTAATGGGCTGTCTGGCTAATTCCTCTTTTTCAACATCAGTGATTCCAACATTGTAACCTTCAGTCTTTCTTTCCAGCAAAGCAGCCCAATGTAAACCCATGCAGACATTTCACCTCAAAATGCGAAGGCAAAAAATAAGACAGAACTGGTAACAACAAGGCATTTACCAGCAAATTAAGTGCAGGACGTCTCAGCTTTCGATCTCAACATTCGATCTGAGACTGCAGCTGTCTGCGCAGGGTGAGGGTGCGGCGATGGAGCTGCTGCATCTGTTGCATGCGGTCTCGCTGGCGAGCCAGGTTCTGGGGCATGGGGTAGTGCTGGCAGCCATACAGATACTGGTACGGGATGCGAACGTGGCAGGCTGCGGCCCGGCAGCGTGGCTGAGGCAACGGTGGCAGCAGCATCCAGCGCTTCCTCTCGACACAGTAACGGTAGGCCTCCCTGCGGTACTGCTTGTCCATGTTGTTGCTGTTCCTCCACCCGCCAATGATGAATATGTCTTCGCCCATGTAGCAAACAGCAGCACCTTCCATGCTGAGGACCTCTGGAGGAAGGCTGTCGAGGATGTCTTCAGAGATGTTTCTGCTTATTTTCTGCTGAGCAGCCTCCACTGTTACCTTGTAGCTCTTGGCGCAGCAGGAAGCTGTGTGGTAGAAGTTGGTGGATGCAACAGCCATTTGAAATCTACAATAATTATCGATGAGCGGTAAGGAGTCCACTTCCTGCCACTTGTGACTCTCTGTATCATAGCAAGTGGTGCAAGTGCTCAGTCCATCGTCACTGTCCATGTCCACAGGGGTCCTGGCCATCACGTACACGTAGCGGTCCTCAACGCTCACTGTTTTGACATCTCGTAGGATCTTTGGTGCTGGATCCAGATTTTGCCACTCGTCCTGCTCAGGCTCGTAGACAGTGACATCCTTAAAGCCCGGACTGAAGTTGCCATGACCGCCGATGCTGTAGAGGATGTCTCTGACACATGTGAGGCCAAAGGAGTGCTTGCGGGTGCTGAGGCTGCTGACCTGCTCCCAGGTGTTGAGGTTGGGGTTGTAGCGCTCCACTGTCTTGGCGAAGCCTGGCTCCATGGAGCCTGCCACATAGACATGGCTGTCAGTGACTGCGATGGCGTGTCCGTCAAGGTGGTTGTGAATGTGAGGCAGGTTGACCCAACGGTCCTCAGCGACAAAGTAGCCCACACACTCACTCAAATAGTCTCCACCTTCTGAAACACCACCCACTACCATGATCACATCCATGTTCTGGCCAAATCGTGGCTGGAATGCTGCTGTATGGGAGGTGCCGCACTCCAAATCAGCTGACTTGAGGCTCTCGAGGCGAACGGCATGGACCTCAAGGGCGTCAGACACCTGCTGCAAACAAGCTGCACTGTTTGCCACTAAGGGCTCCTTTTTCACCACCCGTGTCAGGTAGGTAGGAGCAATCTGAGGCAGCCTTAAAAGCCTAAACAACTCCTCAAAACGCGTCTCTCGCTCCTCTGAGTTTTGGTGCACCCATTTCACAATGGTCTCGAACAACTCCTGTTCAGAATCCACTGTGATTTCTGAGTCCGACAGCCAGTCGCGCACCAGGTGAAACGGCAGCGTGAAGAATTCCTCGTTGCGGATAACTTTGTGGAAGTTTCTCCTAATGGTCTCAGAGGCTCCCTTGGCCAGCTGGTCCAGGGTGTACATGTGGGCGAGGCTGTGCACCGCGACGCAGTTGGACAAGCTCAACTTCTTCATCAGAAACTCTCCGCAGAAGCTCTTCAGCTGCGCCAACAGGAACCTGCAGGAACATCTTGTAATTACCAGACCATTCATGTAGAAAGAGTTTGGACTGCAGCAGGAATGTGTCACGCACTACAATGATAAAGACTATCAATATCATTGCAAGGGCACTACGCACAAAGTGTCTCGATGTTGCGAGCCATTATATATAAGGAGGTTCAATGGGCAGTTCATAATACGCCTTATTCACATCAGACATTTTGACTTGTCACAGCAGAAAAGGCACAAGTGTTGCTAATGATGTTCACTTCAAGACTCCCACTAAGCCAGACAGTGTGACGATGAGCCAGTATGCACAACAAAAGCACTGTGGAACTGATGCTGCTAAATGGAATTCAGCCATTATTAACTTCTTTATTTACACCTGGGCTGAAATTTAATTTTCAATTATTCTGGCTGATTTGACCTTTGCCCTGGCTCAAGTGGGGTGCAGTTATCATGTGAATAACATGTATTACCAATAATAAATGTGCAACAACACAGGAGAATAAGTCCTGACAAACAGGTCTAATCCAGCAGAAGTTCAAACACCTGTGCAGGTGTGCCATGGGGTGAGAGGCCTTTCACGATGAAGAGACGTAATGCATAACCTTCAAATATGAGCCACTTCTATTCCCAGCAGGATCTCTCTGGTAATAGTATGGCTATATAATGGTTCATATTTAACATTGGCAACTATTTTCATTATCAAAAGTGATCAAAAAATTCACTGGCTCCAGCTCCTCCAAGGGGGAAATTGTGACAGGCATTTCCTGTCATTTCAAGGTTAATTAGATCATAGAGACTACTGGTCAAGACCTGGGCCATCATTTATCCCAACATACAGGCCTTTGTCTGATAATCTGGCTCATATTGCCGCTAAGTGCACTTTGCTGACTGATGTCCTCAAAACACGGAGACTGGCTAGCCATGGAGTGCCACAGGTGTGTGAACTCCAAACAAGTCACACCTGCTGGTAGAAAGAGGAGCCAGACAAGGTGTGGCTCACTTCCCACACAAACCTGCCCAACACTCCCATGGGTAAACATCCGATTCTGATTAAATGTATGGTTTAACAAACAAAATTACCTGTCAGCAAGTTCCAGCACTTCGTGCACATTGGCGGTGGTCACCCTGATCTCTCCCGTGTACATGAACTGTACGACTTTCAGCACTGTTTCCGGGTCTGGTCCCGTTGCGGAGCTCCATTCTTTCAGCTCCACTCGGCCGGACGCGGACTCTGAAAACTGTCCGCCGAGCAGCAGCGCGAAATACTGCGACGCCGCGGATAACACCGAGCGGTGGGCGGATAAGGTCTGGACCCTCTCCTCAGGCACTCCGCCGGAGCTGAAGACCAGCGTCACGTCGCAGAACCGCCCCGCCTTCCGCTGCTCGTTCTGCCGCCGGGAGAGCTCCGAGCAGTAGGCCGAGCAGGAGAACTCCTCGGCCTCCTCCGGTTCCCCGTCACCTGTTCGCGCCCCCGGTGCGACGCTGCTCCGGCTACACTCCTCCGGCCTTTCCGCTGCCGCTGCCATGCCGCAGCGGGATAGACTCGGGGGCAGATGAATGCGTTGAACTATCTTTGGGATGAACTCATACGCATATATGACACACGCAAACAAACATTCAAAAACTAACATGCATGCAGCGTTCACGGTCCCGATCGGAAAACAGGAGCGCTCACTTCCGTCTTTAAGGATATTCCAAATGCTGTCAGTTTTTTGCTGGACTGTCAATGGGAGGCTCTCGAATTCAAGCTAATATTTATGATCGCACAGGACGCATTTGCCTGACACAAATACAGAAGAGTCCGAGATATAAACGTTTTTTTTTTTTATGTCGGTATGACGCATGAATACGTCTACTTTAGATAAATTTAACTTTGTTTGAGGGATACACCACTGCCGCGCATGCGCGTCACAAATATATAACTGCACTTGGGCTGCTGCATCCTTGATGAGGCATCTGCTAAACAAGTGTAATATCATAAAGCATAAATCGGACATTCAGTCCATGAACTCATAGTCATATTTTGTGGCTGTTATTGTGGATGTTATTTTCAATCATGTTTATTGTTTGTAACTCTGTACCCCAGAACCTCAATGACCTGAGGACCGCCCTTCAAGAAGAGTGGGATGCCATACCTCAGCAAGCAATACAATAGCGCTATAATTGATGCTCAAGGGCACAAGTCATTGAGACATTGACATTTTTTGTTGTTGTACACCCACCACTGTTGTTGGCTTTTTTTTTTCTCCAATAAATTGTTTGACATGAGGAAATCACCATTGCATGCTTCTACTTAAATGCCCTACTTTCATAATATAATATCACAGTAGCGTGAACTTTTTACATTTTCCATAAATTTCACCCAGAAGTAAAATATCACTAACTTTTTGTGAGTAGTATATGTGCAAAAGTTACTGACCTTGTTTTTATGTGGTGTCAGATTTCAAATAACCTCCAACATTTTGGACAAAATGTTAATGTTTCTTATGGACTTTAGTCTGAATGCATTAACCTTTAAAACCCCATTCCTGTTATTATTTTTATTTCAAGCAAACTCCAAAGTACTGTATGTCTTTTGTATTTTTAGTCTTGAATTAAAATTTTCCCTGTGTGCATTCGACCTGGGTGCCGACTCACACTTCTTCACCTACAACAAATATTAATATTATACACGTTAGCCAAAATGAAAAGTAAAACAAGAAGTTCTTTATTATTAGACTATTATATGACAGCATATTACAAAAAAAAACAAAGCATTTTTTCCACAGTTAAATAAAAATAAAAACAAAGCTCAAACACAGCAGGCCGTACAGTGGGCAGTTACAAAGCGTTTTGAGTTGAAAGTTGGAGAATTCGGTGACAGCAGACGTCCCACATTATGAGCAATAATTTCCCCAAGTAAAGAAAATTGTTTCATGGTCCCTCGCCAGACAAAGCTTTCAAAGACTCACAGGGCTCATTCATGAAGCATTTTGTTAGTCTCCTTTTCATACTTCAACATTTTCCCGTTAAGTTATTCAAAGTAACGACAGGAGTAGGTCAATTCGTACTTTGCGTGAACACCTCAAAACTGCATCTAACTTGACAGTAGCTGACGAATTTCAACCACCAGTTTACAACCTGGGCTGTAAACAGGGTCGCTCTAGGAAAGGCAATGGTGGAGTGACACGTAAATCATCATGAGTTTTGTTCCTTTATCCCATAACGATGACTCCTTTTCCAAACACATGATCTGGATCAGATCTGTAATATCAACCACAGGACCCTGTTTTTTCCCCTCTTTTTTTCAACTTTTAACAAAGACTCCTAAAAATAACTTTGGTTTCTCTTGTGATGACAAAGATCTTGTGAAACTTGGACAAGGAATTTAAAACAGATATTAGATCTAGACTTGCGAGTGTTTAAACTAAGGTGCAGGACTCAGAAAGACAGAGAGCGTACAGGCCTAAGACAGGCAGATGATGACTAAATTAAATCATTTTGTGTTAACTGTTGCAAGAAAAAAAAGAAGATATTTTTCTGTATTGCTGAGCTTGAACACATTTCTGATGAGCAGCTGTTACTGCAGATGAACTAATCAGACTCTGATGCAGGAGTCAGGATCGGCATGTGCTTTGTGAATCCTGCCCTCGTACCGCTTATGCAAAACAGGTTTCTTTGCTTTTTTTTGTGTGTGTGTTTGTTTGTTTTGGAAGTACTAACCGATTTTGTGCTTGTGTAACTGCTGCAGCATGCACCAGTTAGACTCTTCATTCACAACTGAATAAGTTACATCTCAGACTAAATACTTTGCAGAAAACAAAATCTGAAAATATACTTGCCCTTTTTTGCCGTAAAAACTAGTTTGAAAGCTTCTACCCAGATCCCTCAGTCAGACAGTACTTCCACTTTCCAGAATCATCCACCCAGTTTCCCCAAGGCAGCTGTTGTTGTAACTGGACAGTACATATATACGTTAAGGGAGATGTGTAATGCCGCCTGTCCCATTAGCGCAGTCACATCTGGAAGCGCGTCCCATTCTGTGATGTGGGGATTACATGGACATATGTTCGGGGAGCACATAGGAGATGTCATCCCAGGGGTGGCGGTACAAACCCTGTTTCAGCCTCTTCTGGTCCAGGTAATGCCCTAATATAAGACACACTCAAGTCAGACGTCTTGTTTTCATACTTGGACAGTTAGTGTCATGGCTCTGTCTGAATGGGACTCACCAATAAAGCCCATACTGCGGCCGAGGACAAAGATCCCATTAAGTGCACCGATCTCCACAAACTCGTCAGCCTCATCTCTGGAAGCAGTTCAACATTCATGTGAGGGACAATGCTGGACATTGTGCCATCAACACAGAAAGCAACAATACAGACAGAGGACTTTTAGCATCCAATCTATGAATAATTCATGTTGTTCACACTTTAATAAAAGTGTTTAAAACACACCACTGTAGGTGTAAACAGATAAATATTGTCAACAACTATAAATCCTCCTGTGGGCACCAGCAAGAGGAGGTTACTGTATTAACAGATAACAAATGACAATACTGTAAAACACATTTGTAATGACAGAAAATATGTCCTCAGAGGAGAAGTTATAGTTGTTTACAAATATTGTACATTAATAAACATTTAAAATCTTTTTATATTTGCTTACATTATCCATCCATCCATTATCTATACCGCCTATCCCTTTCGGGGTTGCGGGGGGCTGGAGCCTATCCCAGCTACAATGGGCGAGA
This sequence comes from Chaetodon trifascialis, assembly GCF_039877785.1. NCBI lineage: Eukaryota > Metazoa > Chordata > Actinopteri > Chaetodontiformes > Chaetodontidae > Chaetodon > Chaetodon trifascialis. The sequence goes on along the minus strand of NC_092076.1, from coordinate 9,153,496 downwards.
GGCGGGGTACACCCTGAACCGGTCGCCAGCCGATTGCAGGGCCACACGCAAGGACAAACAACCATTCACACTCACACTCACACCTAGAGTCATCAATTAGCATGTTTTTGGTCTGTGGGAGGAAGCCAGAGTACCCGGAGAGAACCCACGCATGCACGGGAAGAACATGCAAACTTCACACAGAAAGGTTGACCCGGGGATCGAACCGGCAACCTTCTTGCTGTGAGGCACGCGCACTACCTGCTGCGCCACCGTGCAGCCTATTAGTGCACGTAAATAGTAAATTGGGGATTAGGGATAAGATACTGCACCTACATTTTTTAAGCATATAATGTCAGAAATTCCTTCATCAAAAGGAATTTGTATTGGTGATAAAATGCATCCCTTTGTAAAGGCCAAAAAAAACCCTTACTGGACTGACATTTGCACCTCACCAGTCTCTCCATGGCAGAGCAGTTTGATGTTCTTACCGTGTGAAGCCACCACACGTCCTGAGCAGGTCCACAAAGGCAACGCCAATAAAACCGTCTACGTTGAGGATCAGGTTGGGTTTCTGAGAGGAAAGAGATATCAATTTATCTAAATGTCAGAGGAATATCAGAGAGCCGGCCAACCTCTTCCCAATTTACCATAGAGAGGAGGAAATGTGCTGCACACTGTCCAAAGCTGTCACTCTGAGTAGTAAGCTGAGAGTGAACTGTTTCAGCTGATTGACCATTTGATTTTATTTAGATCTTCCTATGTTTTGCTTCAGTCTTGCTCATTCCACTGTACCTTGGAGGTGGTGATCTTCTCTACGTCTAGGGCATAGTCGAGTAGCTGGGTGGAGGGGAAATGCTGCTTCACAAAGTCCTTCAGAATCTGCACGCGCATGTCTGGGTTGTTGATCTGAAAACAGAGACAGACTGTGTTTTATGTTACAGCTTTGTGTCCTGTTTAAAAAAAATAATGCGTTAATTAATTAAAAGAAGCTCTTCAGTGTCATGTATTTGTTTATTTTAATTCTTACAAAGAAGAATTATTCAGACGTATAATCTTAACTTTCCACTATAATCTAAATATTGATCATGTAACTTGAGGTAGTGGGAAAAAGCTGCCTACTGATTTGACCCTGTGGCCGATGCCCATTATCAGCTTGCCGTCTTTCTTCATCTTGTTGACAAACTCCATGGGCAGCATGCCGCTGTCGAACGCCTTGCTGAACTGCTTTGCAGCTGCATCCAGGGCGCCTCCAAAACGATCCCCCTGTAATTTATGAAGAAGTAACTTTTCAGTACAGAAGCAACGTGCCCAAGTGGGTGATCAAAGACGAGAGAAGGTCACTTTTGCTAGTTAAAGATGGTGGCAGTGTGTGTGTTTGTGTGTGAGCAGTACTGACAATGGTGAGCAGGCCAGAGGTGAGGCTTGAGATAAGGTCCTTGCCAGCGCGAGCACAGACGATGGTGTTGTGCGCACCAGAGACGGCAGGCCCATGATCAGCAGTCACCATCAGGCACATCTCAATGAACTGGCAGGCATAGCGCGGCAACCTGCACAGACACAGAGCTTATTCCACGGAAAACATATTCAGAAAAACAGCAAATCTGACTCTTCTTCTCTCAGAAACTGATTAGCTGTGGTCCAGTCGTCATACGAACCTGCGCTGGAACCAAAGCAAGCCCAGCACTCCTCCTAAACCCATCTCCTCTTTAAAGACCTCAGTGATGGGCATGCCAGCATAGATGAGCTCCTGACCTCGCTCGTCACAGATGCTCGTCATGAAAGAGGCCGGCTTACGGATCAGGCCCAGCTCCTGAAGGAAGTCCAGTGGAGAGTAAAACAAGTAAGTTTCGACACACAGGTAATAAACACAGAGTGAAAACGCTTGCACAGTGTGAGGCAGAGATCGGTATACATGTCAGCTGATACGTAACAAGAAAGTATCTTATAGAAATGTCACTGATATGTTGCAGGTAATAGAAACAGTGGTGCCATTACATGTTTTGGCCACCAGAGAACACTGACAAGTTGCTTTTCCAAATGTTCTTCAATGGCAAGAGGAAATAAAATGCAGTTCTCAAGGACCAATGATCGAGCTTCTTACCCTGGCCCAAGAGTAATCCATAGGTACTGTTGGGGGAGGCACCTCCTGGGCCGGAACGATGGTACCATTGGTCACCAGTTCATCATAAACGGTCCTGTTTCACCATATATACACAATGTCAGTGGAAAACCATAATAGCAAGTCAAACTCTGTTATGACTGTGACGAATTTCTCACCTGATGACGTTTCCGAGCTCATCAAAGCTCTTTGGTACGTAAGCTCCGGCGTCTCTCAGGGCCTGGTTCTTGGCTACTGCGGTTTCTGAAGCCTGGTTGGCACAAGCTCCCGCATGGCCAAACTGAACCTGAAGGTGACAGGATTACACAGGTTGAGTTCAAGAACTCAGCATTCCCAGGTAACAACAACAAAATCCAAGGTTATTTCAATACAGGCAACAAACCTCTGAGGCGAACATCGTGGCGCAAGTTCCGATACACCAGCACACCACAGGTTTGGTTATCCTGCCTTCTCTGATGCCTTGGCAGATCTTGTACTCCTCTGTGCCTCCAATCTGGGTTATTAGAGTGAAAGAAATGTTAAACTACACACAAACCCAGGAAAAAATGCCTCAAATGAAAGTAAATTAATGAAAATATTTCGCTAATGTAAATCTGAAAATATAAACATTTGCAGGGCTACTCCACCTCTCCCAGCATCACTATCATCTTGATCCCGGGAGTGTCCTGGTAACGAAGGACGTGGTCCATGAAGGTCGAGCCTGGGTATCTAGACAGACAGAACCAAAATGCATTTTTTTCTGTGGAGCTGGGACAAATTTTCTAACAATCCAAAAAACAACAGGACAACTGTCCCCCACGCCTCAGCAAATCATTTGTAAATGTACCTGTCTCCTCCAATGGCCACACCTTCATAGACGCCGTCTGTGGTGCGGGAGATGATGTTATTCAACTCGTTGGACATGCCCCCGGAGCGCGACACGTATGCCACGCTGCCAGGACGATAAAGTTTGGAAGCCAGGATGTTGTCCAGCATGCCACCTGTGTTTCCAATCTTAAAACAACCGGGCTTGATGCCTCCAACCTGGGAGACAGAAAATAAAGGGTATCAAATGAACTTAGGTGTGCAAGTTGATTGGGCTAATTTTAAGCATATCTAGACACATTTCTCTGTCGGTGTGATATGGCTGCATACCGTAGCGGGGCCGATGATAGTGACGCCTTTCTCATCAGCCATCTTGATCATCTTCCTCGTCTGAGCCTCAGGGATGCCCTCAGCTATGATGGCGATGGTGTGGATCTGAAAGCGCAGGTGGATAAGAGGCCTTCATGTCTGGCTGAATTGCATGTGTATGCATTTGACGTACAGGCTTGTATGGAAGCAGAATTGTACAGCATGTCTTTTTTTACCTGTGGGTACTGCATGACTTCGATTGTGCTGTCAAAGGCTGAGCGCAGTGAAGCAAAGCTGATCAGGACGTCCACCTCGGGGTGCTTCTTCATGGCATCAGCCATGTTTTTATAGACTGGCAGCAGGATTTCCTTGTGGCCCCAATAGAACTTCTGCTTGTGATCTCCACTGGGCAACACAGAAAAGTAAGGCAGAAGGATATGAATACAGAAGCACTTTATTTTAACTTCACTTGAGTAGTTAAAACTTCTCATGAGCAGTCTGATTTACAAATATGCAGATCTACTGACACCACTGATATTATATTTTTCAACAAAATTACTACTTTTGTCACATCTTTTGATTTGGTTTCCTTCTGAAAATAAGAAAGTTGAGGTGTGTACAGACAGAAAGTCTATTAATTGACAGAATATATGAACTCAGAGATGAACACATTTAATGAACAACTGGACAAAAGGAGGACTGCAGCGAGGTCGTTAATCAGTGGAGTATCAAGTTTGTAATTTAAACTTGGTGAACCTACGTGAAGGGGTAGACCATAGCTGCCACAGAGGGTTCGTCCCGGGAGCACACGTAGTCAAAGTCCAGCATGCCTTGCACCGCGCGTGTCTGCATGCCCCAGACTATGGCCTTTGTTTGTTTTCTGAAGAGTGTGGTGGCTTTGGCTGAAGGAACGAGAAGGCAGAGAGGCAGAGAGAGTCAGCTGAAATGAAAATATTCACAGGACGAAGGGGGGGGGGCAGGGATCAGGCCCAGGAAAACAGCAGGGATGTGGATGATAACAAGCAGAGTACAGAGAGACCTCACTCTGAGGACAGAGATACAGGAGGTAGACAAAATAACTCTTCATTTTCATAAAGAGTTTGTAGTTACAAAATCACCACTGTTAACACAACAGGCAGGTCATGTTTCTCTTTGTTGATGCAGCTTGCCAGCTTTAGGCATATGTTGTCAGTTTTCACACACGTCCCCTCTTGGTCACACTTTACATAAAGACACACATATTCATCTAGTTGCTTACACTGGCTCTTCATTAGTCATTCTAAAACACCTATTAATGCCTTATTCTGGTTGTAGAGGGTGAGAGTTAGGGTTACATTATTAAGGTTGTAACTTGTGTACAGCAACATCCTTACTAACTATCAGTAAGCAGCAATTAGGAGCTTATTGAGGAAAGCTTAATGGCCTAGTAGCTGTTAAATATGGTGATGCAGAAAAAGGCATGAAAAGCAAACTGCTTTATATGACTGATAAAGAGCCAATGGGTTACTCATATGCATGTTAATAAGAAATTATGGTGTACATGTGATGTACATGTGTACCTTAATATAAAGCGTTAACCCCCATAACATACTAACTCTACAGTTTATTTTCCCACAGATTCAGTGTAATTCAGATGCCATACATACTGCCATTTCATTCAGCCTTATACAACTAACATCTGTAAGTTCCTCTGAGAGTCCATTATTTTACCCACCTCCAGGTTAAAATTAATCAAGCACCGGTGTTTGAGGTAAAAGTTCGTGGTTGTGGTCAAGAAGTCTGACCAAACATCAATGAAATACAAGAAATGTTACTTTTTTAAATGCATTTCCAGTAGTGTTTTTATATCCATTGTTTCTAGATGAAAATTGTTTTGCAAGAAGCTTTTTCTACTGAAAGTTTGTCAAAACTGCTGTGGTAACTGACATCATCCCACCTGTCAATTACCAAGTACCAAGCAAGTGTTGCTAACACAGCGGTCTACTAGTGATCTAATTAATACATGGCAAGGCAAAGTTCAGATACCACAGCAAGCCAGCAGTGGTGCAAGAAAAAAAAGGCCAGACTGAGCCGACACAAAAAGTAAAAGATTAAAGTAAGTAAGACATTATTCTGCAACAGATCTGTAGAGGGTCAAGTGTTCTGTTTTAAAAGCAGGGTGTCCTGTTAGTCTGCGACGTGGTTTCAAGGATTTGCAGTTGAGTTAATCACCATCTTGCCACACATTTGTTCCAGTCATCCCATGTCTGTCCTCTCTGTCCAGGCTCACTGACTTGTGTCGTTATCCAAATGAAGCTGTGCACAGAGCCATCAACTGTCCAGCACTATCACCGCTTCTTTGACACAGAGTGACGAGTTATGTTTCACAGGGTTTTTACAGGATCCATAAAGCTAGGAAGGCTGTTTTGTTTTTTGGAGAAAACTGTGTTCAATGCTTCTTAAAACTGTTTAGGACCCGCAGATACCCTGATTTTAGGATGACTGACTTGAAATGATGGATTTCTTCAAGCTGTGGTGGGTCATGGTGTTGTCTTGAGGTACTCCTTCAATTAAATTCTAATAATTTGATTTGATTTATTTCCACAACACTGACTGTATATGATGTTCCAGACTAATTCCACATGATTCACCAAAGTCAATTTGGATGGGAATGCTTGTTCAACAAATGTATGTTCAAAGATGCAAAACAGCACCCCTAAAGGAGACTAAGCCATCATAGGAATGTGAAAAAGAGGGACAGACTGGGAAGGCAAGATGGGAAGGCAGGGGGGAGTGGACAGAGGGCGGAAAGGGCAGGAAGACAGGTTTTTTTCACACCCTTCCATACCTCCGCTGCAACCTGATGAGGCTTGCGCTTCTGTGATCCCCACAGGACGGGAACACAAAATACGACAAAATGAGCACAAAAAAGGAGAAAATAATGAGTGCATCTTCATCTCATTCACTGAACAGACTTCAGTGCATTCAGTCAGCTGTGTGTCATCTCTGAAAGCGCTCCATAAATAGCACGCCAGAGGAAAGACCATGCAAAGCTCAGCTGCTACAGAGCATGCCTTTTCTGTGCTGCTGTGAAAAGCAATCTAAAAAGTACAGTCTAACCACAGTCACAATCTAATGTCAACATAGCCTGTGCTAAATATTTGACTTCTAACGCGACAGTCACAACTATCCCTACACAACCGCACATAACTCAGTCTAAAGAGGATAAATCTCTTCTACAGATTTTTGTACTTGTGAATCTTCGCAACAGAAAACTCATGATATGCTTTAGTTTATGGATTGTCTACAATTTTCCAGTTTTTAATTATTCCAAGGATGACTTGCTCTAAAAAAAACCTTATTACTGAAGAATATAATACACCCGCTGAGCTGAGCTGATGCAAACATGTAGGCCACACACAGACACGCTTCCTACCAAGATGAGGAAGGTGAGAGAGAGAAAAAAAAGGGGTAAACCAGTGTGGGGTGTGTGGGCAGCCGAGCGTAGTGTGGACATGGCACACCTATCACTTACCTTTGTGATCGCCTGTGACCACATTCTTCAGAGGCCACAGTATAGAATGAAGACAGTCTTAGAGAAACAAGCATGAAAAAGATGAAGTTGAGTGGGTAGTTTGTGCAGCAAAACAAGAAGAGGAGGAGGAGGGACAAATAGACACAAAATTAAAATGCAGAACAGCATTGATGGCATTTGCGGGGAGGGAGGGGAGAAATACAGGACGCAAGGAGCAAAGAAAAAGCAGCAGTGAATGAGTACAAATGGAGTCTCGCTGATAAGAAGCAGTGGAAAGGTGAGTGCCGCTGTGTTAGTTACCTGCTGGAAGACCCGCTTTAGACTTTTTGGCAGGGGTGACATCATTGGACGTCCTCGGTTCAGAGAATGAAGCCGTCCTTGTTGTAGCTGGAGTCTGGTGCAGAAAATAGACAGAAATTAACATTTATGTTATTCAAAGTTTCACAGAAGGAGAAATGATAGCATGAGAAAGAAAACACCCCTCTTACAGTAATATTTCAAGTATTTTTCCATTTTTAGTATAAACACACCATATTTGGTCTCATCACCAGTCAATATAGCACTGACGGGTATGTACTTTAGACAAGAACATTATCTTAAAATGTCTCATGTGCCTTATGAGGTACTGCAGTAACAATACAGAGTTGTATGCATTCTGTCTTTAGTGAGACTGTTGCCAAATACACCAATAGAGAGTACAAATGATCATGAATGATTTTCCCTCAGCGTGCTACTGAATGAAAATACCATTGCACTGTTGCTCGCATTGAGGAGGAAGTTGGCGGTGTGTGCGTCCATCGGGGGCTGGTGAGGGATTGGCCGGTGGCCCAGAGCCATTCCAACAATGGCTGTCATATGGGTCTCAGTGCCAAAGACATGGATAGGGATGCCTGTGGTCTTCCCTGCAGAAAGAGAAATACAGTTAAACAACTCAATCTTAAAAAGTTTACATTAAAAAAGTAATAAATTGAACTGGAATTCATGCTCTCAGAACACCTGTGCGTGCAATCAAAAACATTACATATCTCTTTGCAATCAAGTGCAGTCCAACAAAATAATCTTAAAATAGCTTGAAACCAAAATAACAAATTAAATTCTAGACTCATAATCTAATTCCTTTGCTCTCTTTCCTATGATCCTCAGCTTCATCTCACTCACCTACTTCCCCCATCACCCTCAGCCCCTCCTGGTAGTTGGGCCCGCCACGTCGAACAAAGATGGTGACCTCGTGCTCCTTCAGAGGACCTTGGTAGTCTTTGATGGCCCTGACAATGCCCTGATGAGAGAGACAGACAGGTCAGCTATGTGGATCGCAGACCTTGGATTCTTCTAAAATATCTGCATATCTCTCTATGTGTGTCAACCAGTAAAACCGGCTCAGCGAAATGTGTAGAATTGTTTACTTAACATCAGTTAATATGTTCACATCAGAAAGTAAAATCTGCTTCACTCATGCTATTCACATATAGCACTAATGTATCATTTACTGTTAAGTATTATTCATGAGTTGTGGTGCTGAACCAGCCACACGAACACAGATAGTGTATTTTAATAGAATCAAAGCTACGCTGGGCAGCTGAGTGTGTGTCCTCTTTAAACTGGACACTAAAATTTGACATTCAGCAACAGCTTGAAGGCAAAGCAAACTGTTCCAGAATCAACAATCATGTTGGCATAGTTTACTTTTCATGTAGTGTTCCATGCAGTCATGTGTTTCACCTTGAATGTGGCTGCTACATTGGTGAAGTTGGCAATACTTCCTCCGATAATCAGCACTTTCCCTGTAGGAGACAGAGAAGGGGTGATATGACAGGAACATGCTCAGGACTGATATTTGACACCCCAGTAACAGTTTGGTGACAGCCATGAAGTCTGTTGCTGGCCACATACACACAGTGAACAGAGCTCTTACGACACGCTGAAGAAGAGCAAACAGCTCACATTGCAGAAGAATGATCCAACAGAGATTTCCATGCTTAAGTGAACCTGGCAACTCCCTCCACCCACTTTCAACTTTGGCCTACTTCTTTGACCCTGTTGGAGGAAAACACACCTTGATGAATGTACTGTACCTACCTTGAGGATGTTTCTCCCGTGTCATGAGAGACAGGATGGTTTTAGCATAGTCGTAGGTCTGCTGTTCACTGGGTGCACCAGAGTATTCCCCATAGTTGGCCAGTTCATCCACCCCGCCCAGGTCACAGATGGTGTCACTAAAGAAGAAGAAAGACTGAAGTCAAGAGTCCTGATTCTAGTAGCTAAAGGCTTGAAATAAACCATTCTAAACAAATACATGGACTACCTGTAGACTACTGAAGCCCCTCCTCCAGCCACCATGGTCCAGATCCTGCCACGAGGGTTCAGCAGGGTCAGCTTCAGACTGGCACCGCTCTTTGCATCCAGATCAGCAATGTATGCCTCCTACAATCAACAAATCATTTTGTGGAAATCAATTCTGGTCAATGAGAGCACAAGGTCAAGTATGGAGGCATAAACTGAGACTCAAACTATTTGTGCACTTCAGTTTCTGACTGATGCCAGTCTAAGTAAATGTATGGTCCCTTGAAAAAGATCAATTTGGTTAAACACGCCACAGTATTATAAGCCAATCAATCTTAATACACACATAGATAAAAACGTGCTTTATCGTCCTTCAGATCTTACCTCTGGATATGCTTCTCTCCCAAAGGGTGGTGGAAACTCCACATCACCCCACTTAGCCTTGCAGATGTAATCTGCTGTGGCATCAATCTTGGCCGCCATGTCCAGGACGTACACCCCATCTTCGGTGACGACTGGTTGAGAAAATTTAAAAAAAAGTCATGTTTTTCCTCAAATAAAGACGCCATAAAAGAGCATGCATCAGTGGTAGATCTGACCATTAATGTGAACAAATTAGTAACTTATTAAATTAATAATGAATCTACAAGTACTTAATTAATTCTCTTGAATTGTTGATGCACAAATGGAGCTGTTGGAGTAATAACTCTTTCCATCATCCCAAAATGAAGAATAACACTGGATCTTGCTTCTGAGAGTCTTACAGTAGAAATGAATATAAACATGCACAGTTGAGAGGTAAGTTAGGAAAAACTTACCCACAGGGTTGATCTCAAGGTAGGTGAAGTAGAGGTCCTCATATAAGTTGAAGAGGCCCACAATAAAACTGGCCAGGACTCTTCAAGAAGGAAGAAACCAAATAAACAGAAGATTAAAATCACCACACAAGAGTGAACAACAAGTCTTATTATAGTACTAATGAGTGCACACCAATGCTTTCTATCCATAATACATAAAAAATATAACATATTTTGTTGCAAAACAATTATGCTAAATGCTGCCAATTATAACAGACAGTGCAGCAATGACAGAATTCACAGTGGAGCACACCGAGCTTGTGAGAAAAGGTTATGCTGCATGAAAGAGAGATCAAAATGTTCTCCAAACACTGGGAACGGTATTTGGAAAAGGTGGCAAATAATCTAAAACACACTACTCAAGGTCACACAACAGCAAAGGACTCACAAGCTACACTGACGACAGACAGCCTCTTTCATGGGCAAACCAACCCGGTTTCTACCGTCAACAACGGTATGTCATGACATAAAGACATGGCCGGTTATCACTGTATTGCATTTGTAGCAATAATTGGCTAAACACGTGAGGGGGGAGCAGCTCTTATCAAATCTTTGTGATGTGAAATCGAGTCAGCAGAGTGCTTGGAAGCAGCACTGGGTACAGAATATTGTGCAGTATACAATAAACAAAAAATTGCAATATCTATCAAACTGAAATTGCTAAATTGCTGCATTGTCACATCACAAGGTGGCCTTCAATTCCCCCTACTGAATAGATACAAGATGGCCTCCCACTTGGGTCTGAGGGAAAAGATGTTTCAGATAAAGTATACTACTCTGTCAAATACTGCTTTATGTACTGGTATTATTTTGTATTTAAACATGTAGGTAAAAAAACATCCTTATGTCTGATTGTCACTGTTTGTTAAATTGCTGTAGACCTTTCAGGTTGGATAAAAATGAATAAATGAAGGATGTGTCCATACTGTTTCTTATCATCAGGAACGTGTATGAGGAGTTGCTCTGTGACTTGGTCCTCACTCAGCTTGTCATCCACTGCAACCATCAGCCTCTGGGCCTTGGCGTCCACATCACCCACCTCCACTCCTCCCTCATGATGGAAAAGCACATGGTCGCCTTCACGCGTGGCATAAATACACACGTAAAACTCCTCCTCCTGGGTTGACCAGTAAAGGGCCAATACAAGGATACACACACATTTTCACAGATTTAGTTTACAAACAGCAGAGCATTATTAACAAAAGGCTGACAAGCTCTTTCAGCAACAGTCTTGAGCAAGTTCCCCTTTTTAACCAAACTGACCTTCCCAAAACTGAAGAAATCAACCAACTAATCACATGCAACACTGACCTAAATACAAAACACACAACGTAGCGTTTGTGTCCTCGTTCTGGATGTTCCCTGTCCTGCTGAGTGGGATAATAATTAGCTCCCTTGGTTAGCATGGGTCCTGCACAAACAAACTTGACCTGGCTTTCAAAGATAACTATGACAAAACATATGAAACTGGCATACATTACCTGTGTGTGTGGAACAAAAGGCTCAATGAGGAAGTTTTTCAAGACACCCTTTGCCTTCCCCACCTATTCAAGACATGGTCACAAACCACAAGAACTTTAGTCTAACTTACTCGAAGTAAATGGCACTGTGGAAAATCATTATTTGCATTAACACCTTTTCTTATAGGAAAATAAGATTCTGTAAAGGTGAGTGGAGTCTTCCCAAATATTATGTCTTTACACACCCTGTTTTGTTTATAACCACTGGCATGGTTGGTGTATAAATTCCCTTTCTTATATAATGAAATTATAGCAACAGCCTGTTTGAAGTGCAGCACAGCATGTACAGACCAGTGACAAAATAAGGAAAAGATCTAAGTGATTCTGACAGAGGGTTCATTCATCATATTCTATGGCCTTCAGAGTAAGAGATTTTGGACTGACACACTGGACAGCACTTTCCACCACAGTCCTCAAAACACCAACAGAGGGAATATCTTTTCAAGGAATCATGTCCATGCCTCCAGGGGAGTTCCAGATGGTTGTAGAATCAATGCCAAGGTGCAAAGAAGCTGCACCTCACTAATACACCGTTGTTTTTTCCTCTGTCACCAGCCTATATATATGCACTTATGCCGGACCAGAATAGACCACCCTCCTCAACTGCATGACATAAACTCTGACCTGGCAAATCTAAACATAAGCCCCTGGCCTCTGGCATTGACATGACAGGTCCATATGCTGGCACCAACAGAAAGGAACTGTAGCTTACATTCCCTTCAGATGCCATACAAAACACAATATGGTAGTTGTGTAATTTACTACCTGGGTCAGACTAAGAGGCTGCATGGTTATCTTGATTTACAACCTAATTAGAGAAATCCCTGGAGAGGCAGGAACCATGTGGTATATAAAATTCTTACTACTGATTCATCCAAGAATAAACCAACACCAAAGAAAATAAAGTTATTGGTGAACTGGTACACTGATAGAGTAAGTATTGGATATTTATCTGAGCAGATTCTGAGCAAATTAAATTATGTCAGGGATACAAATACAGAATTGTTAGTCCTTCATTAAAAGACTGGCTGCTTTTTGTCTGGATGTCAAGACAGCTAAGTGGTCAGTAAAGACTGCATTCAGACCAACATTAATGAAACAAATAGAGCGCATTCATTCAAATGGGATCACTCCACTCCACTGACACAGTGGAGGGACAAGCATAGAGGGCACAAGAAGTACATATTTCTGGTAGCTTACTATCTAACGTCAACAGCTTATTTGTATTGTTTTACCTGCCAATTGTTCACAACAAACAGTAACTTTCCAGGGAAGTAAAATCCTTCCTCATAGTATTACTGTTACTCCAGCTGCACTTCCTGGATCACATCAAAAGTAATGGCTGACTGCTTTTGGTCTGAACATTCACTAAAACAAAGAGATTACAGTCAACTCACGCTGGTCTCTTTCATGAGGTGAGCTTTGAGCCACTCTTGGACACCCTGCAGGTCCAGGTTGATGCCCACCAGGCCGAGCTTCCCACGTCGCTTGATTAGTTGGTCTGGCTTGACCACCAGCCGCTATAGTGGAGGCAAGTGAAAGACAGATAAGCCACAGATTTCAGATTACATCAACACTGGTGTGACAAACAAAACTTTTAACAGCCTAAAATGTGATAATGGTATCACAGAATTTAACCATTACAAAAAACATAACAAGCTTTACATGTATACGTATTACTTTTTAAGAAAATTTAATAAAAGTACACACACAGATAGCTCAAAGAAGAGAGGAACTATCCTTGTTTCAGCTGTATGTTAATAGACAGAGCACTCCTTATGCACTCGTTCACCCTGGTTTAGTTTAGTTTACCAAAATAGCTAGCTTTACCGTTTGCTAGCCTAGCGCTAATTTCTTTAAACATTTTCAGAAGTACAAAAAATCATAAGTCACTCAAGGCATTTAAATATACAGTCACATGCTGCTGTGATTGTAATGACATAATGTCCCGCAAATTGTGTACAATGAGTTTCAGTGACGTGCAGTATGTAATTAGCCTCATGATTTCAATTTCTTTTGCCAGCAGCAGAAAGAATCTAGAACCAAGACAGGCCAGCAGAAGGCTCTTGAGGTTGTATCGAGCCTGTCGCAGCAGCCTTACCTCTGTGAGAAGCCATGGATGGTCCTGTGCGAGGCGGTCCCAGTCAGTCTCAGCGGTGACACTGGCATAGCGGAAGCGGTTCTGCACAGCCGCTGAGGTGCAAATGAACTTATACAAGAACTCTTTTCCTGTCTGCTCTGAGATGGCTTTCGCCGACATGGCAGCGCTGGATAGCACAGGACCTTTGGGAGAGGGAGGCCAGCAGTTAACTTTGCATCATCATGTTTATACTGATGGATAAAAACAAACAAAAAACAAAGCACAGACACATTATGAGAGACTACAAACTATAAGCCAAGTCAATTTTGATGTTCAACCAAGATGGGGGCTACTATCGAGCCATGATGGACATGAATACACACAGTGTGATGTGATTCAAAGGGTTTGGTTACAGTATTTCATGGTGTTGCATGCCTATTGGAAAATCTAAAATCCTTGAAAATTGATCCAGGCTTTGTGCACATGCTATGCAGGACATTGGGTACAAGTAATTGATTAAATGTGCTATAAAAAAAACAGTTTAACAGTCACACAGTATTGCTTTACAAAATCAGACTCACTAGCCTTAATCTAAGGGATCACATGTTTATTGAATTAAATTGGCGTTCTAAAGTTTTCTGGTTCCTCACCAGCAACACTCTTTTGTGTTTCTGATTTTCACAATGACAAATCCTTCGCTACAATCTGTGCTCTGCTACAAGGCCACATATTTATTCAATACACTGGACTGGCAACGAAAGCGGCTGGTAAAATAAAAAAAAAAAAAAAAAAAAAAAAAACAGGCCTAGAGACAGTTATGCTCCAAGATCTATGGATGATTCTGTGCACTAGAACTGCTGAAAATGAGCTTGTTTTCAAAGCTGCAGAAGATAGTATCCTTTGGGCACAGTAAACCAACTCATTATAGTTCCTCTGTGCTTATTTCTTGGTGTGGTGTGGTGCGGTGGTGTGCACAAAAGCCTACATTCATATGAAAGAATCATTTCTGTGTTTAGGCTAACACAGCTAGCCACTGGAAAGAGCACAGATTTTACAGTAGTACTACTGAAGTTTTCATCTGTACATATTGGTAAATTCTTTCAGTCCCTTTTCAAAACAAGAATGCCAGAAGTTTTCTGGTTCCAGCTTCCCAAATGTGTTTTCTTTTTCTGTTTTATAAATGCTGTGTTTTGAGTATCTTTGGTGAACACCTTTCACTATGGCCCTAGATGCAGTTTGATACATTACTTACAAGATCGTGACACAACAAGCAAAAAAGACAACTTAATCACTCCCAGGCCAAATTCAGAGGCACACTGGCATGTTAAAAGATAAGGTTTATCAGTGAGAAGACATGATCACAAAGACTGACAAGAAACTCTATGAAAAAAAACTATCAAGCATTGCCATTTAATACGTTTAGGAATTTCACAACAATACCTGTGTCCGAGGAAAGAGATGAGCCTACACGAAGACAACAGGTTTCACCGATGGTCTTGACATTCCTGTTTCAGCGCATGCTGTCAGACCTGATCAGCCTATCCATCAGTGCAAATGCTGCTTCGATTGACAAACATACACCAATGCATTTATAGGCCATGTGTTCTCTGGTCTGCTGCCTACAGTTTACAGCTCCAGAGTTTACAGATACAACAGATTACAGCTCTTAAAGGCAGGTGTGTGGAACAGTCCACAACAAACCAAAGAGCGATAAGCAGTGAGTCTTGACAACATACATCGTAACTCCTCTGCCTCTGTGTAACTGATAACATTTTATGGGGGTTTTATTTTAGCCTCTGAAATGCAAGCAGTGGCTAGTCAGCTGCAGCACTTCAACAGAAAGCCAGTCTGTAAGATGACTGTGACATCTAACCTGGGGGGAGTCTGGCTAGGATTTAGCTTAGCAGGCTATCCTGTCATGCTCTCAGGGGCAGATGTCCCAGTATTTAGTCTGCCATAATCCACGGGTCCAGTCCATTGTTTGAACCCATCGAACCGTGAAATTAGTGTCAATGTACAGGCTCCTGAGATGAAG
This sequence comes from Chaetodon trifascialis, assembly GCF_039877785.1. Lineage (NCBI taxonomy): Eukaryota > Metazoa > Chordata > Actinopteri > Chaetodontiformes > Chaetodontidae > Chaetodon > Chaetodon trifascialis. The sequence continues at coordinate 9,137,996 of NC_092076.1, read as the reverse complement.
GAAACTGGGATTTGGAGGCAGCAGCATCACAGGGGCCGGCGAGGGGGCACACTGCTTCAGACACAGTTGCTGTTTGTTGAACCAGGCAGGGCTATACCATCACTTTTCCCGTGCAAACCACCGTGCTACATCATGAGCGTCAGGTCAATACAAGTGAATGAAGCTTCTATACGAGCTACCACACCCACTCCCACTCCCACGGCTTGTAGCCTAAACTAGCTCGCCAAGCAAGTTCAATAACTTTAGCTTGGCTCCAAGTGTGTAAATAAGGAACAACTTTTGGAGAGGAGAGACAACGAATAGATGAACAGAGTGAGGCACGAAGGAAATGTCAAGCTTGCCAAATGAAGGAGAGCTGTTTGCGGACGATGACAAGTTAGCTAACATGAGCTCTGCTTTTCTTATTGGCGAATGTTGGTCAGTTAGCTAGCGTTAACGTTACATCAATTCAGTTTTGTGCATTAACTCTATTTCACAGCAAAGGAGAACAATGTAACGAACAACTACGTCTTTCCTAACTCTAGTAGGATAACAGTGACTGCAGTCTTTTCTTTTTGGCAGAGAAACATCACAGCATCTCACATTCGCTAACCTCAAGTCCTTGACTGACTGGCTAACGGCTGTAGCCTCACACAAGTGCAGACAGCCGCTAGCTGACCAGTAATAAGAGAAGCTAACTATCGTTGGCGTTTAAAAGAAAAGAATTGGGCGAAAACGATTACCTTGTCAATGAAAGTAGCACCTCCTTGAAGCACAGGAATTGAGTGCTGGGCAAAAATGACACAGCTTAAGAGTCACTTCTCCTTGTTGCGGAGTCTGCCCTGCAAGTTGCCACCTCACTCCAATACTGTCGCACCACAATCTGGCGACCGATTACACGTCCATGACGGCACCTGATTGGTTTAAACGGGGTCACGTGGTGATGTCTGTTACACCCACATCTTTATAGTAAGAATTATGTGTAAATCACCATAGAATTATCAGATTTTTAGCTTGCTGTATTTCATTAAAAGGAATGGAAAAATACCTGTGTCTAAACTTGTGTGATTGTGCGCGTGAAACATTACTCTTGTTAACGGGTGTTCGATAAGATAAGATAAGATAAGATAAGATAAGCATTCATTGATCCCACACCGGGGAAATTGAGTCGTTACAGCCAGCAGTATTAAAACTGTCAAGATAAAAAGTATACAGGATAGAGAATAAAATATATATATATATATGCACATTATGCACAATTATAAAAATACTGCCCACAAAAATACTATTGCCAATATTCTTATGAGGAAAAATTACCATTGTCATATGTTGTATTGCACTTTTCATAGAAAAAACATTGAATTTCATGAGTTTATGTATGTGCACAATATGCAGTTAGTTAATTAGTTTTACAGTATATTCTGTTGCATAGTTTATAACAATGCAACAGAATATACTGTATGTTTGCATCATTGTATGTAAAATCTAAAATAAATAAATAAATATGGATGTTAATGTAGTGGAGTAAAAAGCTCAACATCTATCTCAGTAAATGTACTTACTCACACACAAAAAGAATCTGAAAACAGATTATATGAAATGCCATAAAGAAATTGTCCAGCATTACAGTAAAAGACAAGCCTTTATTTTTGCATTAAGAAAAGCACAACTTGTTAATACTGTGGCAGGTTTTAAAAATGATACATAGTTCAGTGACACAACTATTAACAACAGAAGCTTCCAACCTACCAATGTGTGTGTTTGAAACAGGTGGAACAAGTAGGGGAAGGGCTGTACTGACGGAATGTGCATGACAAGGAAAGGTGGAGGACAGCTGGGTGTGATCGATGGCGAATGAAACAAAATTTCAGTCTTGGTGTTCGACAGGATGAAGAATTTACTTTCAGTTTAATTTCCTGGCCAGATATGGAAAATGCTTTCCTATAACACAAAAACACAAAAACAAGAAGAAGAAGAAAAAAAAAAAACATGCTATACATAACTGTTGCATTTTGCGAATAGGATGCGGCTCTGCAGCGTCTGATGCAAGTTTTACTGATCTGCTCATTCTTCTAAGGCACCGCTTGAATTTGATAAACGGGACAGATGTGTGGTTGGTGCTTTCAACAGAAGACAATCTGTAGTCCATGTATGCTAATTTTGGCCTCACAATCTGGAAGTGAACAGGATGATGTGGAAAACATTTACAAATGAGTCTCAAAACAAAAAAGAGAGGAGGATGACAATGAACACTGGCATTCTGCTGTATACAAATTAGAATATACAGTACAATAAATATAAATAGGATGAGGGAAGACTGAGGAAGGGAAAAAAAATTATGGACATACAATGATTAACATTCGAGTCAAATACACAATGCAGCATGAAGAAAAGAAGAAGAAACAAAAACCCTGCAAGTTGATTCTATATTTGGCAAGTGAGCCAATAAAACCTGGAAATACAGCCACAAGAGACTAGCACTGTCCTTAACAGGCTGTCCTGAGGTCAGTTTTGACATTGAACTTCCGCAGTACATTGACTCTTGCTCTATAGAGACATGCTGAGGTCTGAGGAGAACCTTAAAACTAAAATACCACATTGTGTCTCCTAAGATTTATCAACCATAACGTTTACAATTCTAATGCATTTCTTAATGCTGATCACCTTTATGAAGGTTGAGGCAGTTTTACAAGATTAGACTACATTTAATATCATTTTGATTTTGGTAATAGGGACATGCTCTGATCAGCTGATCCAAACCTCTCTAAGATCTCTTAAGCACTCCTTTATTTACAATGTTGATTCAAAATGGAAACCTCTGACTTTTCACTTGTTAGCATCAATGTGGGGAGAAAATTTAGGAGTGACTGCAATAATCAAAAACCTCTTAAAAAAGAAAAGTGAGGAGAGTTTTGCAAGACACTCAGGAGAATGAGCATCATGAGGTGACTGTGTAAGTCCGACTTCATCTTGTCCACTGCAGGGCTTCATTTTGCCATATGCACCTCCACTTTAGCCGAATTGGAAAAAGAAATTTCCAGGTGCAGAGTCTAGGTGGGGAAAAAAGGAAGAAGAAATTAGTTAATAGGATGTGCTTTCTCTGATCAATTCGTCAGTGCTTCAATTAAGTTAAGGATGTCTAAACTGGGGACAAAAAAACATTATACCTGGACTGGAATCGAAACTGAATCCTCCACCGTGGCCACCGAAGAAAGCCCTGAAGATGTTGTTTGCATCAAAATCTGAAGAAGAACAAAGGCAAATATAATGGGATTAGCAGGTGATGATGATGATATATGATGATATGATAAACAAAACACAGTATGGAGATGATCCAGGCTGTTTGACATACTATACACAGACGTTTCAACTTTTAAAACAAAAGTGTCATCAGTATTTGCTTCTGAGATGTAGCAGAGTAGAAGTATAAAGTTGATTAAAATGGATGACATCAAGATCATTTTAGAAAAAAGTGTTGCTGTCTTTACACTGTGTGTTACGGTATAAACATTATGAACTCTTGGCACGATCCAGAGGCAGGTCTTATGATTTTGTAGGGACTATCAGGGCTGGCATGGGAATGTTTGTGTGAGTGTGTGTGTGTGTGTGTGTGTGTGTGTGTGTGTGCGTGTGTGCATGTTCATGAAGCCAAATGTTACTGTGTTCTGTGGTTTATCAGTGAAGTGTATGTGAGCCTGTTAACAGTGACAGAAAGGAGGACAGATGCATGTTTAGGCTTCTCTCATCTCTGAACTGGTCTACATCTGTAGCCAGTGTGCAGGCCTGGGATGACATTATCTTTCCTTTCATAAAGAATGGCTCAATGTATCCTATGCTGAAGGCGATATCAAAGGAAGCAATCTGTCTTTTGCATTTAGGGAATGCAACCAGCTCTTATCATTGGCTGCCACTTACATACTTCCAGGTAATTTTGCTCAGTTAGGAATGTTCCTGTGCAAAATAAGATTATGGCTGCTGTTAAAAAGGTCTATTTAGCCATCAAGGACGGGTAATTTTTCATGCCGCCATGTTTTGAAATGTCTTCCTCTCAGTTAAGTGGTGTGAAAAGCTGATCACAGGATGTTCTCTATCGTCCCACTAACACCCTGTACGTTGAACGTAAAGCATGCCACTGAAAATAAAAAGAACCACATACCTCTTCCATCAAAGCAGCCATCATCATCCAGGTCGTGTCCATTGTCATAGCGGACCTTCTTCTTTGGGTCTGAGAGCACAGTGAAGGCCTCACCCACCTCCTTGAATTTCTTTTCCTCCTCCTTCTGCACCTCTGGAGTCGCTGCGCTGTGACGGTCTGCAAGACAATGACACAAAACAACAGGAATAAGATAAATAACCACCACTTATGATCGAAATCAGTCTCTTGTGCAAACACCAGGATGACTACCTGGGTGGTGCATAAGGGCCCGTTTGCGATAGGCCTTCTTGATCTCGTCCTCGGTGGCGTTCTTGCCGACTCCCAGCACCTTGTAGTAATCTTTCCTCTTGCTCTTCTTAAGCTCCAGCTGTGCCGTCTTCAGCAGGTGCTTGTGATCTACGGAGATAAAACAAAAATCAAGTTATGGGAGTGCGAAAACCCAACCATATATATATGTAGCAAAACTTAAGACAGCAGCTCACCTGGCGTTTTTTCTGTCTGATAAACTGTTTCATAGTCCCGTACTGCCTCCTCATACTGTTCTGTGTTCATGTAACTACGGAAAACACAAAGTCACTCAAAAACTGCACAATACTGAACCACAAAACACATAAATGAGTGAAAAAAAGTGCTCATATTGACTCTACAGCATACCACTGAGCTCTTCTTAAGTAGGCTTTGATGTAAGTGTCATCTAGTTTGATTGCACTGGTGCAGTCATCAATGGCTTGATCAAGTTTATTCAGCTGTCAGGGAGGAAGAAGTTAATTACAGTGAAATGATTGGAGACAACGAGCTGGAAGAGCCAGAGCACTGTGCTAGGATGCTATTTTCAGGCAAAAAAAAATCAGACTGCATTATGACTGAAATGACTGTCGCTGTTATATATCATACATAATTATATATATAATATATAATTTGGCGAACATGAATGGATTTGTTGTCTTTTACCTTTGCTCCTGCCGTGGCTCTGTTACAGTAGAGTTTAGCGTTGGTCTTGATGTTGTTTGGGTCTATCGTCAGGGCTTCTGTATACAGCTGGTAGGCAGCTTCATAGTTGTTGTTCTTAAATGCCTGGTTGCCCTCCTCTTTCTTGGCTTTTAAGGCTTTGGCATTCTGGTAGGAAGAGAGTAAGTCCAGTCAAATGCATTACATTCCTCATAAATCATTTGCAAAGCTTTTCATCATTGCCTGCATCAACATTTACTTGCTAACAGTCATCTTTTTCTTCACTGCCTTTGAGAGCACATTGCTAAGCTTCCTTGCGCTTTATTGCGACCTACTGCCAATCAGCAGATTAGTGTAAAATGATGGGCAGCAGCATGTATTGCGCCACCCACCACCGCATATGTACAGTCATGTGAAAAAATTAGGACACACCATTACATATTCAGTTATTCATTAAGAAATGTTCACATATCGACATATGTTTTTATTAATCTCTGGAAAAGAAAGTAATCTAATTACAGGTTAACAACAAAAAAATAACACTTACTCGTTAAGCAAAAGACATCGACATAAATGCATATTTAAACTGAGGAAAAAGTTAGGACACCCTACCCCTAATACCTAGTGTTACCCCCTTTGGCTGAAATAACTTCAGTGAGACGTTTCTTGTAACCATCTACCAGTCTCTGACATCAGTCTGAGGAAAATTTTCCCCACTCCCCAATGCAGAATGCTTTAACCTGTGTGATGGTTGAGGGGTTTCTTGAATGCACGGCCCGTTTCAAGTCACCCCACAGCATCTCACTGGGATTAAGATCTGGGCTTTGACTGGGCCATTCCAGGACTCTCCACTTCTTAGTTTTCAGCCAGTCCTTGGTGGATTTACTGGTATGTTTAGGGTCATTGTCACGTTTGCAGGGTCCAGTTCCGCTTCAGTTTCAACTTTCTTACTGATGGTCTCACAGGTTCTTCAGGCACCCTCTGATAAGCTGTAGAATTCATGGTAGATTCTATGATGGTGAGCTGGCCAGGTCCTGTTGCAGCAAAGCATCCACAAACCATGACACTTCCACTTCCGTGCTTCACAGTTGGTATGAGGTTCTTTTCCTGGAACGCAGCATTTGGTGTGCGCCAAACACGTCCTCTGTTCTGGTGTCCAAATAATTCAATTTTACACTCATCTGTCCAAAGAACATTATTCCAGAAGTCCTGTTCTTTGTCCATGTTCTCTCTGGCAAACTTCAGTCTGACCTTAATGTTTCTCTTAGAGAGCAAAGGCTTCCTCCTAGCACACCTCCCGTGAAAGTTAAACTTGTGCAGTCTCTGTCTGATTGTAGAGGCATGCACTTTCACATCAACAGTCGCCAGTGTCTGCTGTAGGTCCTGTGATGAGATTTTAGTGTTTTTGGAGAGTTCTTTAAGCATCTTGCTCTGCTCTCGGGGTGAACTTGCTTGGACGGCCAGACCTGGCCATGTTGGCAGTTGTTTTGAACGTCCTTCACTTGTGCACTCTTTTCCGGACAGTGGAATAGCTGATTTCAAAATCTTTTGAGATCATTTTAAATCCCTTACCAGACTCATATGCTGCAACAATCTTCTTTCTGAAGGCCTCAGACAGGTTTTTTGATCTCACCATGGTGTTCACTCTCATGTCAACAGTCAGGAGTACACCAAACTGAATGACTGAGGTTTAAATAGGGCAAGTCTTCATCAAAATGCTGAGTGACAATGTTGTATCATGTGCACCTGATGTGATACACTTGTGTGTGATTTCAGCCAATTTAAGAGGGAATAAATGTGGGGGTGTCCTAATTTATTCCTCAACAGAAATTGCATTTTTATTTTATTACATTTTACAGAGGGTTTTAAAAATATTTTCTTCAGTTGTTTAGTTACATTACTTGAACCTCTCAGTATTGTTAAAATAGATATTAAATATCCATATGTTTAAATTCGTCAAAAAAACACACGTTTTCATAGGGTGTCCTAATTTTTTCACATGACTGTATGTCTATACAAATGCATTTGTTTCACTGTGCCCAAACATTAATGTCTACCATTTGTTTTGCATAAGATATTTTAAACTATTTGATTGTTTAAAGTAACTAATTTTTAGACTTTCTTGGTCCCGCGTTCAGCCACACATTTGTTCATTTCTTTGTCCGATTAAAAGAGGAGGAAAGAGGCAAAGGGACAATCTTACTCTGCAGGCTAGCCGGGCCTTTTCGTGGTCAGGTGCCATGCGCAGAGCCTGGACAAAGAACTGTACAGCTTTATCGATGCAGTCCTCGTAGTAGAGACACAGGCCTCGAACGTACAGTGCATCTGCATTGGTGGAATCCATTCGCAAGATATCACTGTGAGAGAAAGTTTTGAAAAAAAAAAAAAAAAAAAACATAAAGAAAAAAAGAAGGCTGTTAAGAATTTGTACATCTAATCCATCTCACATTTAAAATCTTATGGGCATCCAGATGTTAGTCCTACAAAACAATGACAGAGGCCAAAAAATGACATCACTGTAACAAAATAATTGAATGTCATGACTCTAACACCAGTTTCTCCTACCTCGCTACTGACTGGGCTTCTGGATAGCGTCCAAGCAGAGCCAGACACTCAGCCTTGAGGATCTTGAAGCGGTGGCAGGCAGAAGACACAGCTAAGGCCCGATCCATGCAGAACACCACCTGGATCAGGTAAAAAGCCAGTTATTAATATAAAAATGTTGCAGTTCCAGTCAAACAAGCTATTCAAAGTCTAAACATCAAACAGGAGGTTTCTGTAAAACTATGAAAAAAACTCTTTGACTGGCAGTCACAGTATTTCTTCAGTACTAGAAACTTCTGCCAGCATGTTCATGCTCAAATCTGAGTTTTTTACAAAACAAAGCGTGCTCATAAATTATATTGATATGCCACAGACATTGTTTATATTTCCCAGCTATGATCATTAGCCAAGCCCAAGTTAGACCACATTAAAAAATTGATCACATGACAAATCAACTAAGACTCACTGTTTGTGAGTTTGGTGGGAAAAAAAGAGTATGGGTTCAAAGTACCTTTCTGAAATCCCGCTTTTCAAAGCCAAAATCCGCCATCCGTTCGAACTCTAGTAGAGTCGCTGCAGTCTTATTCTAAAACACAACAGCAATCATCTATCTGTGCTCAGTCTCTGGAATGAATTCTTGTACAGTAATTACAGTAATAAAATGTGAAAAGTTCAGGTGATTCCCACCTCCTGCTCAGCCTCTCTGTTGCTGGGCTCCAGCTCCAAAACCTTCTGAAAGCAGCGCCTGGCCGCCATGGCATTTCCCAAAGACAGGTGGCACTTGCCCTCACGCAGATGACCCTGTGGGACAGGAGAGGTACACTTCCTGTTTAGGACATTTTACTCTCTATTCAGCAAGTGCAACTGGGGTTTTGAGACAATAAGTGGTGTGCAAGGCTGAGAATGAAGATGACGTCCTAGATGAGAAGTCTGTTCAAACTGACCTTCATGAAACAGTCATCCAGCCGCACAGCCTGTTGGGAGTCTTCTAGGGCCTCTCGAAAGCGACTGAGCATCATGAGGGTGGCTGCCCTGTTGCCATAATAACTAGCATTTTTGGGGCATGTGTCTTAAGATAAAAGGAAAAAATCCATGTCACAGAGGCAAAATGAGATGGGTAAAATTTACAGTAAAATTTCAGTACAGTTATCCTTACAAAATATTGAGTTTTACTGAAAATATAATCAGTACAGACGAACGGCAGACAAAATTTTCAAGTACATGGAGGGCACATGCATGGGAAAATACATCATGAGAGGGAAATTACTCAAATAATTCCAGCGATAAGAATAGGTTTGTGGTAATCTCACCAATGGCCTTTGTATAGCAGTTGAAAGCCTCAGAGTAATCCTTCTGGCTGTAGAATACATTTCCTTGTTCCTTGAACCATTCAGCTTGACTGGAGAGAGGAGAAACAGAAGCCAGAGTCAAGGTGGATACAGTATACACAGAGAAACTATGCAGCAATAAACCAGTCAACCAATTAACCCCCTCCACAAGTCAAGATGTACAGAAACGATCAAGTTGCTCAGGCTAGCTTGTTAAAATCAAAGCTAAGATTCAAATGGTGTTATTTCATCAAAATCACTTTATTCTACGTGTCACTAGAATTTTCTAGATTCTGAAAAACATTTAATTCTGTGTTATACTTCACAAAAGGCATCTTTGAGTTTGCTCAAGCAGCCAGGATTGTGCTGTTTCCATAGTTGCAGGACTTAGACACTGCAGTGGAAAACTAGCCCATAGTGAGTAAAAGAAAAATATCACAGGAGCAAAAAAATGTCCAGAAACTGCTTGGGGGTTCTGAGGGTTAAGTCAGTCATCGAGCCAGACCAGCTGGTTTGCCAATAACCATTCATATCCTTCAGAGAATTTCTTGCAAATGAGGTCTGAATGAGTCTGAAAGGGCTTGACTCTGGTGTGTTACACCTGGAACTGGGACAGTAGAGCAGGGTACACACAGTCCTGACAGCTCCTGTACTAAACATAGCAGTGAAATTTATCTGCAGCAGTCCTGTCAAAAGAACCATGTGGTAAGGGTAAATCAAAGCTCATTCACTTAAGGAAGAAGCTTCTGCTGCGCTGCTCTCTATGGGCTCAAGCATTTAAAACATGTTGCAATTCAGGCTGCACCCCAATCAGTTACACCAAGGTAAGTGTCTAAAAAAGGCCAAAAAAGGTGCAATAGTACTAATCTCTTAGCATGGTTCCAGTTTATGTTATGGCAAATTTCTCGAACTTCTTTTTCTTAAACCAGGAACATTCCCATTGTGAGAAAAAAGCTAATTATCCAATGAATTAGAGTTTGGTAACATGACATTTGCATTCATTCAGTGGTCAAATAGTCCTTAATCCTAATAACCGCATTGACCTTTAATTTGTTGTGTAGAAAAACTTAAAGACTAACTAAATAAGTTTTATCACTATTATTGTTCGTATCTTCTGTTATTTATTGTTGGGCATTTTATTCCATTTGTATTTTTTTTATTGTCTGTTTGTATTTGCCTCATTGCAGCCCTGATATGTTTTAACCCTGCTTCAACCACGTCAAGCACTTTGTAACTTTGGTCTGAATAGAGATGTATTAATAAAGTTTGTTATTATCACCATCATTATGATACTTTGATTTATTTCAATCCCCAACGATTGGTCAAGGCACTTAATGCGAGTATTCATTCCTATATTTTATATTTCACGTGTCCGGTAGTCAAATATTTATTACTACTGCTTGTCGACGCTGAATTATAGAAATAAAAATATATCAATCTGTTTAATCAGAAACAAACGTCTTACGTCTCACTTGGATTTATGTAATACAGGTCAAATGTATGACAAGTCACCAATAGAAGTGCACCGTCAGTGATGCCTCTCATCCGGAAGCTACACAGCTAGCTGAAACATTAAAATGAACTAAAACCTTCGGAAGATATCATCGTTTTAACTATTGCTATATGCTTTAACAATTGAAAACTTCGGCGTCTTATCACGACATGTCACGTCTGTTGAAATAGCTGAGACATTTTTAGGAGTTTCGGAAAGTTTCTTGGATAAAGGTTAGATAATAGCAGTAACTTTATCAGACGGTCGGCGTACAGAGTCTAACTGACGCTGAGGCTGTCCGGCTGCCTCGTAGGGAACTTTCTCGAAAGATGGAAGCCTTGTCTGCTAACCACTGTCCGGCAACAGTGTATGTTACTGATGTCGAGTGAACTGCATTGATGTCCTTTGTTTCTGTTTCGTGATTAGATTTATAATGCTCCCGACCAAACATGTTCATTAACTAGCGAGTCCCAAAAGACAATAGCGTTTGCTTTCTGAGGCTGAGCTTACGAAACGGTAATTCACCTGGCTTGGTATTCTTGACTAACTTGATTAAAAATTCACAATTCGCCGTCTAATTTGACGAACTGATGGTAACACCAACGCCTGCCACTTATGAAAACTACTTAAAATCTAATAAAACCCCGCACACACTTTCGCCGTTTCCCACCTAGCAAGCTAGCCTGGTTAGCTTGTCCCCGTGCTGGTCGCGCGAGCCTTGTCAGCTCATAGTGTCTACTTTCAGTCGGGAAATTTTTCGTTATTTTCACATTATACACAAAGCACAGTAAAACTCAGCTGGCAAATATGTGTTTACCGTTCCAGGTCATCCGGAGTGCGGATTTGTGGTTCTGTGTCCACCGGCACGTCGATGTCAACAGCTGCCATTTTTTCTGGAAAGAACGAGCACGAGCCGACGTAATTTCCGGGTACCGATAGCGTTTTTTTCTCTTCTTTTTGAGGTCATGAGAAAATACGCCACTACAAAAATGAAAGAGTAGCATCCAAATTATAATATATTTTATGCTACTGTCCCAAAGCAAAGTTTTTTGTTTTAGTTATTTCATTCTTGTAATCGTGAGACTAATATATATATTTAAAAGTTACATACATTAGCTTTTCAAATTAAATGTAAAAAAAAAAAAAAAAAGTAATGTGATATTGTTTTATCCAACTCTGTATATTTTAAACCATTCCATAAACTTCTAATTGTCATCAATCATTTTACAATCAACTCATGAACTTACGTGCAGACGTCATAGCTCACCTGTGGGCCAGCAGCGACACCTGCTTGTGTGTCTTCGTGGTGGTCAGGCTGCTGCTGCTACCAGGATTTTCCATTATGAAATGATCCACAAAGAAACAGCTTGACATGCTTATGAGTTTGCATATCGATCATGTCAATGCTGGGAGCTGAAAAAAATCTCTCTTTTCTTTTCATTTAATGCCCTCATTCAGTCTATATTTTTATTTACAGTTAATCTTTTTGCAAACATGCAACAAAAACAGTATTACCTATCCCAAAGGATCAGGTCTCCATCAAGTAAACAAAACATTTTTTAATATTCTAAGTAGGGTTAATGGATCAATAATAAAGACGGCATTTCTATTTTTTTTTTTTTTTTTCAAAACTACCATTATTATGACGAGATAACTAATCTTATTTATTATTTGTTTTTTGCTAGATTGATATAAATGTATATAAATGCAGGAAAGAGCACTGACAGTTAGGTTATCCTAAATTTCTTGTTAGCACAAAACCACTAGAGGGCACTACAGTATCATTAAGCAATAAGAAAACTCCCGTGTTTTCCTATCCTCAGTGATTCATCACACATAAGTACAATTTATAGTGGAGGCAACATTGTACTTGCATTTATTTTGGTCCAAGTTCATTTGTATTGTTTTGCTAATGATTTTCACTGGCCTTTGAGTGATCTGAAATAACATAATAATAATATATCATTATACTGATGATGCAAGTTATAGTTCCATATGAAAAAAGAAACTGGCACAACAATGTAAAAAAACAGTACAATTTATAAGTTCATAGAGAATACAGTATTGACATTTTTAGCACATAATAATTTACATTATTGCAATTGATGCACAGTTACAATAGTCATTAATTTCACCAAGTGACACTTCAAAAATACATATTGCTTAGGATGATTCAGCACAATCAGGTGGGAGGGATTTCTAAAGGGAAAGAACATTTTTTTTAATACAACTCTAAAAAAAAAAATAAGTTTAATAAAGACATCAAAGATACATTTAAAACTCATGGTTGAATCATTGAAAGGTTGGGGGAACAGCACATATCAGCCTGTCTCTTCATATTGCACAAACAGCATCAAACTGTTGCAAAATCATAATCTGTTTATCAAGCCATCACGTGAAGAGCTTGCTGTAATGGCTTATGTCAAATAAACAGAAATTTCAAATTTCATAACTTTTAATGAAACCTCAATTAATCTTATTGTATGCATTAGATGTAGTCTGTCTCCATACAGTGAGTATTCTTGGCATCATATCAGAGCGGTGGTTGATTGTCATCTCAAGACACAGACACAGTGAAAAAAATGAATGCATGTATTTATCTAAAATAAACTGTAAAGAAAAAGCATCCATATTCAACAATGGCTGTAAAGACATCAAATTGTTGAGATGTAATATCCTCAGCAATCCAAATATATGGATCTCCTTTGTATTTTCATTGGTGGAAGTCAGGTATATGGAGGCAACCAGTTTCATGGACTTTCTTGATTTTGATTTGGTTATGAAAACTAAAGCTGGAATGAAGTATTGTACTTGTTCTCCCAGAGTACAACTAAAAAACTCTCAAATTGAAAAAATTCTGGCAACTACCACTTAACATTTACACATCCTAGTGTATTAATCTATAATTGTCTTACAAATAAAGCTAAAAGATGCTTGTCATTATGGCTTCCAGAGGGGTCCAGACCCCAGGGAACATGCACTCAACAGCTTGTTGGAGGGAAACAGCTGAGCGATGGTCCATCCATTTTTAAGGTGGGGGAGACACGGATCAGTCAGCGCTGAAATCTCAATCCACACCAGGGGATTGTGCATACTGCTCTGATGACTTGAACCTGCCAAAGTTGACACGATGATATGCTGCCCTCGCAGTCGCTGCATAGTGTCCCATTGTCCCTCAGGGGGTACCATGCTTTGTCTTTGCTGAGCCAAGATAAACCTTTCTACTGGTCCAGCTTTGGCTAGGTTATGTCCCCTCTAATGTAGGTCCTCCAGCCTACCTCAGCTCATTGCTAGTAAGGAGAGAAGATGATAGGTGCATGTGTGGCCCTCAGAGGTCCTGGGGCAGGCCTGAAGAGTGTGGGGCTGATCAGAGGACCCTGGATGATGGCTGTGGGACCCGGCGGCAGCCGTAGTGCCAAGGGGCCAGATGCCATTGTGCACAAGGCAGCTGGATTGAGGGGGCTGGTCAGGAACCCTGCTGGCAGGGCCTTGGATAGCTGCTTCTGCAGGGCCAGTTTAGTCTGAAACCAAAGAAATATACTCATTCAAAACAAGAATCTAAAGCCATGCTAGGAGCTCTGTGAAGATGTGCTTAGACACAGAGGTAAATTATATAATTAGCATGCTAACAGGCTCACATTGATAATGCTGGCATGCTTTAGCACGCATAAGGTTTACCATGTTCCACATCTTAGGTTATCATGTCAGCATGCTAAATGTGGCCAGTCAGCACTAAACACAACGTTCAGCTAATGTACATCAGAACGTAATTTGTTTTGCAGGTATTAGGTCATAAACTGAAGTACTGGCTAAATTGAAATTTTGACCTGATGATGGCGCTAGAAAGAAGTGGGAGGATCAGCAAAGTCATTAGGAATCATCCTCTGGGAACCATGAATGTCTTCATGTACAACATGTTGTGCCTATCCATTCAGTGGATACTGAAATATTTCACAGGACTCGTCCTCTGGCAATGTCTGTATAAAATTTCATAGCAACCAATCCAACAGTTGTGGAGTTTTTAAATAACAAATAGAGGCATTTAATTATTTGTATCAACCACTTGATGAGCTCAGCATTTGCATCAACCGTATATGTGTACGTATTGTTAGAACTGTATGTGCTCTTTAATGACCGTGTAAGATATAGGCAAGAATAGCAGTAGTCAAATGAAATGTGTGTGTGAGTGTGTGTGTGTGTGTGTGTGTGTGTGTTTGTGTGTGTGTGTGTGTGCGTGTGTGTGTGCGTGTGTGTGTTTGACAAATTCTTACCGCTAACACAGCACTGGGCTGTAGTTTATTATAGGGAGTGAACTTCACCTTGACAGGCTTCCCAGCCAAACGCTCTTTGTGTCTCCTGCTGTTCATGTGCTAAAAGGGACCAGGGACATACAGAACAGTGATTCAGTCAAGGCAGCTCTGGCTAAAACACCAAGGAGCCAACAATTATTTCCTTTTAGAATACAAAGGATATGTACGGTGCATTATTAATTTTTATGCAGTGGGCAGTAGTTACATTAGTCACTTTTATCACACATACCTGCTTCAGCTGTGTCTCGGAGTTGACAGACACCTGGCACATTTCACAGTGAAAGGGCTGGCTGGCTATACCCACAACTGCTCTGGTCTTGCTGCCCATTCGCTGCTTGATTCGGCAAGTGGGCCTGGGCGATGATGTCATCTTGACCCTGCGTTGTGACTGGTTGCTGCTCTGACCATCAAGCATGTGTTTGTGCTTGGAGCCTGAATCAGCCACACAGAGAGGACGAGCAAATGTTAGTTTTGTGGCATTTGCCTAACAAGGATCAAACCGCAAATGGCTTAAAAATGTTAACTATACTGACTAATATCAGTAGTTTTGTAGTACACACCACTACAGTGAGCCTCCAACTGGGAGGTGGAATTGACTGTCACTTTGCACGTCAGACAGTGGAGATTTTTTTTGGTGCTCTTGGTCTCCTTAGCCTCCGTCACCTTCAACACCTCCTCCTCAACTCCCGAGGTGCTCCCCTGAGGGTCAGAGTGTGACGCTGAACTGGTGGCCGGGCTGCCCCTCTCCACAGGTGGACTGTCTGAAGGTGGATCAGACAGCTGAGGGCCAGGGGAGATTTGTGGGGAGAGCTGAGGAGAGTGCGAGGAAGAGTCCGTGGATGAAGGCTTCGAGGAAGGACTGGGTGCCAGTGGGCTCCTCTGGCCATTTTCTGGTTGCTGCTGTGCAAAATGGGAAGAAGTACTTGGGCCTGTGGACAGATGAACACACTTAGAAGTTGCACTATGACCCAATTGGTACTACATTATAATATTTATCTTGGTACTCTATCTGGGTAAGGATAAACCTTTGCAAAAGCAAAATCTAATGTTACATTATCTTGGGGAGGACAACTGGCACGCTCAATGGACGTTAGTGGACAAAACGTAGACATAACAATGTGGACATGTTGACCAAACTGACATTTAATTCCATTTCCTGGAACTGTACATTTCCACAGTGCAGTGCCAGGAAAATCTGACATGCCACAGAGGAGTGTCTGTGGCATGTCAGATTTAATGTTGAACCAGTTATTTGGCCACTTGGAGGCAGCAGAAACAAGCTGCAGACACAACGCTGACAGAGTATTATCATCTTCTAAGATGATATGGTAGCCTGCAGAAACAAAGCAACATTAGCAGACATTAGCATTCATTTGTGTCACTTTTCACTCTGTTTTAGGTCTCTACCAACTCCTGAGAAGAATATCTGGCACTGTATTTGCTAAATTCTCCACTATGTTCGCCAGCTAGGTGCTAACCCTCTGATATCTGGTGCTGGGCAGGTCACATGTAGTTGGTTTATCAGAGCTTTCTCACTGAAAACAGCAACCAGCTGCGGCCAAAACTGATGCTACGAGAGCGGTGAGAGTGAACCACAACAGTAAAACTGTGAGCCTAAAACCAAAACAATTAGCTGAAAAAAGCTAATCAGCTCCAAAGAGCTGAGGGGAGCTACAGATCTACATGCATTTTCCGAATTTGAATTGATTTACTGATACGAGAACATTTAGGGGCAATGTCAATATGATAGTGAACAATATGGCATCTAATCACAGAATTGGCAGACTAACCTAAGAAAATAATTGATGAACACATGAATACATATAAATGCACAGGATGAGATAGTGAGCACAGCATTTCCAGTGAAAGACTGGAGTATTTCCACTTGTACATCCATGTGTGTATCTCTATGAAACAAACACCGAGCAGATTTATCCAATCGATCCCTCTCTGATCTGTTTCTTTCATGTAAACTTGTCATTTAACCTTTTTGTGTCCTTGTCTACTTACATTTCTGCTCCATCATCTCTTTAATTCTAATATCTTTCTCCTCTTCTTTTCCTGCCATCTCAATCATTCCTCCTCCGTCCCTCTGTCTCTGTCATTTGTTCTCTGCCTCTGTCACCATCAATCAACAACCATGGTAACGGCTGAATGTAACAAGCTTATCATTGTGTGGTTAGAGGGAAAATGATAGGTGCTGGGAGAAAATGAGAGGGGGAAGATCAATAATGAAAAGGAAAGCTAGACAGAGTACAGAAAGGAAGATAGTTAATTTTTCCAGTCAGGCAGAATAGGAGTGACACAGTGAGGCTGCAAGAAGACAAAGTTGTTGCTCTTACAGCAGCTCTTTCACAGGTTGAGGAACCAGTAGCTATAACATTAAGAGTATGAAAAGGCTCCAGGGCTGCAAGGACACTTCTGTCTTCTTAACTGGATTTTAAAAAGCTGAAGTGCAGTGTACACCAGTAATAGAAGGTTATACACGGTGGGTTTTGAAGGCCAATATATACCAATGATTTTTAACATAATACAATGACAAGTAAAGACCATGTGCACAAAAACAGTGAAGGCACATCCCAGCATATCTTCATTTTTGTGCATGTAACTGCGTCACACACAAAAAGGCTGGATAGAGTGCGGTATGAATTGAGTGGCCTTCAGTTCATACCTGAAGAGATGTGGTCCTCAGATATTTACTCTCATCATAGCTTCAAGGACCCAGTTTTAACTTAAACAACCACACCTGGCCCTGTGATGCCTCATCTGCTTGGAGAGCACTTTCTTCAGCCTCTACTTTTTTTGCCTTGTGTGCTGTGCTGTTCACCAAAGTAAGCAAAGAAGCAAATCGTACATCTATTTTCAAACTCGGCTTATCTTCAGAGCACAAACTATCAACAGATTAATTGGAGAATGGAAAAGAAAATTAATTGGCAACACTTTTCCTAATCACTTTATCATTTGGGTGTTTAAATGAAGCAAACGTGACAAATATTTGCTGGTTGCAGCTGGTTGCCTTTCTCTGTTTTCTGCTGTTCTTGAACTGAATACCTGAGTTATGAGCAGTTCGGTTCTCTAACTTGCAATGATCATTTTTCCACTGTTTTTATATTTCATCCACAAAACAGTTGATTGAAATTGTTTTAATTTAGATTGATCAAAAAACAGATTACTCAATAATGATACCTCATATCAGTTTATTACTTACTACCAACATTATGTTAACAGTCTGTGATTTGTGCATTTTTTGCATGGGCGACAGCTATATGACCCCCCTGCCCCTGCACCACTAATCAACAAATTTTACCTAACACGAACCCTTCCCCTAACTCTAACCTATGATCATGGAAATATTGCACAACAGGCAGCAGTGTGTCTCTGTGATGTTCTTGCTCTTCTGTCACTACACGTTGCTACTTGTCACTTTGATCATGGAGGTGACACTACTCCATAGAGTGTACATGGGCTGCGAGGTAGTATAGAGTTCAGATTATATATCTTAGAGAAGACGGGACTGAGAGAAAAAAGGCGCCGTCACAAATCCCTCTGCTGCTTCAGCACCATGGACAGCACCATTGATTTATCAATACTCAGAACAGTTAAACGGCTGATATTTCAGAGCCATGGTTGTGCTCATAGATTATAACTTACACAAACCTCAATCACACAAAGGATGAATGTATCAGGCAGACTAGACTAACATATGAGCAACCCCTCTGCCCCTGCACGCTCTCTGTTATTGGGGGATGGAGACGGGGGATGGCATGTTAACAAAGGGGGATGCATTTTGGCTATTTTGCTAACAAGGCAGATGGCATCTCCCCCCAAATCACCGACTGGAGGTGAATATTTCAAAATAATTTTTCAATTTCACAGATATCTGCTTAGATTTCTGTGGATCTGCTATGCTATTCGTTGCTGCTGGCATTAAACCATGTTGATGGCTCCATATACATGAAGTCTTACCTGCTTTTTTCTTTTCATCCACTGCTTTTCAGCCCGATTTTGACAAGAACACATACACCCTTTGACATGTCCATTAGCAAAGTGTCATCACATGTCATAATAAAAACAAGAAACTCCAAGTGTGTTGAGCCACTGCAGATTTACAACCAAAATGAAAATCAAAGAAAGTAACACCACTACATCCCTCTTCAGATAGCATCTCTTTTTAAGAGCTTTAAGGCTTTTCATCAAGCAGAATGTCTTTACTTGATGGGAGTAATTACTGACAGGGCCAATGATACCAGGACAGGTAATAGCTGGTAATTATCCAGCTGAGTGGCAGCTACCAAGCCTTACTGCTTACGTCTCTCAAATTACAGCTAATTACTCTGAGGATGAAGAGAAGGGTGCCTTTAAAAAAAGAAATAAGATTTATACCTGTTATGTGTTTCAAATGCGAGTCTGTGGGCACCGTTCCTCCTCCCATCACAGGCCTCTCTCGGCCTTTTCCTGTTGCGGATGGACTGTGTCCGTTCTTCTGCCGGTTCCTCTGGGTCTCCAACGCCTTTAGCTTGCGAGCATGTTTGTGACCTTTGTAATGGGCCTCCGCCTGGGTCTAACCATGACACACACGCACAAATGTGCACACGCGAGCAGAACAAACAGAGGAGAAAGTCAGCGTACAGTATATGAACAGAATCACTGACATGATTAAATTACTGAACTGTACTCTTTCCATCTGCTCCATCGCTTTGACTTCACATGCTTCCATTGAGTTGGGGAGAAATTATGCGATTGAGCATTTGACTCGGAGGAAGAGTCACATCACCATTTTAATCATCATCATCATCATCATGGTTGTGCACAAATGAGCATCAGTTGGACTCGTGGCATCTCATGACCATCCTCTGAGCTCTGTGGCTCGTCTTTCCACTGATTCGTTCTGACACAAAATGGCCCGTGTCCGTTATTCTGTAACACAGAATGACCTCTGCGCCTTCCTCTATGAGAGAAAACACATTTGTGGCAGCGTGACAACAGATGCATGCAGATTTGGGATCCCAAATTGGCTCTGGATGGCTGTAGATAAAGTGAGATGCACTCTACAGAGGAAGATCAGCTTCCAGCGAGTAGAAGTGCACCAACAGAGCAACTGAAGCGGAACACATTTATCTGGTAAACCATTCACACATCAATTTATACATTTTATATCCATTTCTAAACGTAAGGAAACAAACAGCAATAAAGTAAGTCATTTAGATTTTTTTCTTTGTTTTCTGCAACAATATACATCTACACAATATGTTACAGTGTTTAATATGCAAATGAGCAAACTGCATCTGCTGATAAAGACCTGAGATGTGGTTAAAAGGCCAAGAAAAAGAAGGTGACCTTGAGTTAGATTTATTTATTTATGCCATATGTTCTCTAACTTACACTTAGGTTAAATAGACCTGTTTGGTGTTTCATACAGAATAAAATTTTGCAGATGAAGAAACGTAAATAGGCCTTTTTTTGCCATAGTAGTCAAAGCACAGATGTTACTAACAACACTGACGAAGGCCTTATTCTATTCAAGTGTCCCTGTAACTCATGATAGTGTGACGCGAGTCAGCATGAACAATAGCAGGGCCCTGAAACTGAATAAATGGAATTTAGCCATCTTTCATTTCATCATTTGAACTTGTGCTTTCTTACTGCGACATGTCAAAATGTCGATAACCTACTCTCTAAAAGTTCAAATAGCTTCAGCAACTTGAGCAAACTATCCATATGACACGAAGTGTACAGAACAAGCAGAAGTCATAAAGGATAGGCGTGGCGATATTCTACATTTTTCTTATTGTCAAACAGTCCCTCAAACCTCCAAAACCAATCAGTAATTGATTTTACTAACAAGTAATGTCGAGCCTGAGCCAAATATATCTAACTCCTCCAGTGTCCAAATACAATTAAAAATGCATAAATGAGCCACACTGTTGCATTTGTTCCTTCATAACAATGATCTCGGCCACTATCATTTATTTTTAATCCACACTCTAGTAAACACTCACTAGAGTCTCAAATGTGTATTAATCCTCCACTGAAAATAGTCCATAACAAATGGTCTATTTATTCCTGTTTGCTCGGCTGCTTGGAGAAACTATTTACCTCTTGTAAACATGAACCCATATGACGGATTTTTAAACATTCACATAGGAATGACCGGGCTCGAGTGCCACAGACGGGGCAGGGAAGTTGGATGGACTAAGGCACTGTTGCTGTTAATAAAAACATAAAACATAACCAGCCTTATCCTTTACGAGCACACATTTTTGCAACACCAGAGCCTTTCTGTATATGAAAGACACAAACGCACTCCCTAAATCAGCAGAGAGTCTGAGTTCAAGTATCTCGCTTCACACGAGGCTGTTAGATAATTTGCCATCGCTCAAATTATCGTTACCAGTTTCAAAGCACACACTGTGCACAGCACGGCCTCTGAGCTCAGTGTGTAGAGGTGATCCTTAAGTGACCGTTGGCGTAACGTGGTGGGACACAAGTCCCCCCGTCAACACTTTGCATAAAGCTTTGGCTGCTGCACGAACAGAAAGGGTACCACCGTGGGTCAAAATACAGGGCTGAGCAAAGGGTGTACGACCCTTTGGCTACGTTGAATGTCAGTGCACACTAACCATTCAGCGTGATTTTCAACTGAGTCAGAGGGATGAAATCTGCCCCCATCTGCATACTACCAGTGTAGTATGAGTTCACTATGTTCCACCATAGTAACTTCAACGGAGAATAACACGTAGAGTAAGTGTCCTAGGACGGCAAAACAAAGATCCTCAGTTGCAGACACCTGAAGGAGACTGTCTGGACTGCTTGGCCTCCGCTGACCTTGATTCAAGCACCTTTATGCATTCTCACACCACTGATGCCCAAACTCTTCAGACACAGTGAGCAACAACTGTCCTCCACAAAAGGGCAGCATAATCAGAATATCATGTGCTATCCTTCAGGCTTGAATCTTTCATGCTTTTTCAGTGAGTTTAGCAGCCTTAAAGGAATAATTTGAAAACCTTCAAGTCTATTCCTCTTTTATACATACTGGTCATGTACTGTAGATCCCATTTTCACAGTCATCCATCTCAGTCGTCATACTAGACAAACAGCTCCAGTTTTCCTCTTACTAGGCCCAAATTCAGTGCAATAAAACACTCCACCATCGAAGCAAAGAAGGGCTGCAATAATTTCATGAAATGCCAAACTGAAAAATTTAACCACTACTAAATCATGAATATTGACAATCACTGAATTCATAGCACTGAAATGTTAAGCGATCTCTATTTATGTGGTTGAGTTTTCCCCTGTTTATAATTTACCATGTTTGGCAATTTCACAAATTCTTTCGTTAGCCTCGTTAGCGGAGCTAGCGCTGGGTGTCCAGTATAGAAAATAAGCTATGAATGACTGTGAAAGTGAAACCTACTCTACGTACTACACAAGCAGTGAGTGTAAAATATGAAAAGACTTGCAATATTCAGAACTATTCCTTTATGTCAATTTTTCCTCGTCAAGTGCAAATCCCAGCCGCTCAGTGCAGCCCCCTGCTGGGACCTGGTACCTGCCTGTAACCTGGTATCCAACTCCTGGGTCAACCAGCACTCTCAGCTCAGCTGCAGGCAACACAGAGGGGAGGAGGAGAGAGCCTGTTAGCTAGAAAACAGACTCCTGACAACATCACTGCATGTCCAAAAGTACAGGGCAGAGAGAGAAAGAGACAGACAGAGCAAGAAGAAAGAGACAGTTGAGGAAGTAAGGGTGGTATAATGAGCTGGAGCCAGTGTCCCGCTTCCTTCAACTTTCACAGTTCACACAAAGAAGAGTCATTGTCATTCCGCCAGGTTCCTCCTAACAATATAAATGCAAATATGTATAAATGAACTCCATAGGAATGGGAGCCAAATGAATATGAATAGGGAGGTGTGATAAGGAGGAAAAAGCAGCAGAACTAGCTGACTGGTTTCCTTTAAAGAACACATTAGTCGATTAAAAAAATGGAAGCTGTATAAATATAATGATCGGGCTGATAAGAAGAATAGTCTGCTCCGAGATTGTTTGTTGACTGACGGGATGCAAAAATATGAAATGTGATGCAAAAATAATCAAAAGGTGAGCTTTAGATGACAGTCGGTGAGATAATAACTCATGTTTGTGTTTTAAAGTGTGAACACTGTTTGATCAGTGTGGAAAGTGAGATAATGTTGATTCAACACTGCCTTCACTTTTTCACATAAAAATCCATAACAGGTTGATGTGATTTAACGTATGACCACATTCTGCAGAAAACAAACAGGCAGATAAGAGCTGAGTGGTCAAAGGTATTTTTCCACCTCCCTGCAGCCTTCCTTTGAGTTTTTATTCTATCCAGTTTACCGGATGACAGCTCAAGGAAAAGCTCAAGGGAAGAAACCAAAACATTTTCCTCTGTGATTTGGGAGAAAGGGCTGAACGAGTATCTGACTTACAGTGGAGTTGAAGCGCAGGTGACAGATGTTGCAGGAGATGATGGGCTTCTTCTTGGGTGGAGCCACGCCAAAGGTGTGGTTGATGACTGCCTTCTGCACGGGGTCCATCTATGTGGTAAAACACACACACATACATCAGATGATTTTAGGAAAAAGTGCATGTCGTCCTTTTTATCTTTCCATTGATGAGCAGGCCCTGAACGAGCACAGATATAGAGAATAATTATCTACATTACTCCCACTATCCTTCAGGTCCATGATGAACACTTTGTCAGTGCTGATTTGTGTGATTAAATGTTATGAATGAATCTAAGCTGTAGATTTTTTTTTAAATAAAAGATGAACAAATTGCAGTCCTGAATTCACACTTTTTAAATAACCCATCCTCCGTTCATATTTTTAATCCCCACCGTGCAGCTGTGTCACATAGTTGAGTCATATTTTTACCATTAGGTGTCAGACAGGAATCTTCTCCCTGCCTCCCACATGCCTGATGCATTTAGCACATTGCTCTGACTTGTTTCATTAAGGGTTAAAGATACATGTAGACGATGAAAATCTGCGGCTTCATCATTTAGAGCCAGACTAAATACGTATGTGTGTGAGAAGGAGAGAAAGAAGTGTTATATTTGGGATGTCTCATCATATTTTTACCACTGATCGGAGTCATAAAGTCATATTTTGAACCTGCCTATACAGATATTTTCTATACAACATGGCTACACAGTGCACATTTCGAGTAAAATAACATTGTTAAAGCTTTTATAGTTCTGCTTACCAACAAACAAACCCCTCAGAGTTTAGTAACCCTTTCTGAACGCTCACTGCCGCCTCATGTGTATGAGAGAGATGTGATATCATACCGTGTTGAAATTGGGGAAGAGGCTGAGCGGCGAGGAGCTGTTGACCCTGAGCGGCAGGAAGTGCTCCAGCTGGGCATGAGTCTGCGGCTGGAGGGGTCGACCTGGCAGAGGCAGGGAGCCCAAGAGCGGGTGGACCTGGCTCTGGGAGAGGGCACCTACAGCAGGGATGATCACATTTGAGTAAACACATCACTGCCACAGCCGTTTTCTTTAACTCCTGTTAAGATTCACCATCTGAACACATTTGTGGATTTGCAAAGAGACACAAATTTAATTTTTCATTTGAGGGTACCAAAACTGCACATCCTCACACACAAGGATAAAGACGCACTGCATATGACATCAAGACCCATTCCCACAGTGAATGATTCACTCAGTAAAGCTTTAATGACTTCAGTAATAGCAGGGGATAAATGATGAGAGGCTTCGCGAGGCCTTTTCCTGCATTACAAGTCCATAGTTTATCTTGACAAATGTCTCTGGCCTTTAAGCACAGCACTGCTGTGTGCAATTGTGTAGTCCTCTTTTAGATCCTGCTAATAGGTCAGTCAACATAAAGAGAAAAGAATTGCACACAGGTTTAAAAGCCTAAGGTGACAGATAGACTCTATATTTAAAAAATACCCTAAAATCCTTTTTGTTGCTCACCAGTTTTCTGTCTCCTTGCCTACTCTACCTCTGTAGTGTTTGTTTTGATGAATCCCACAGCAATTTCACCAACAAATTTGGCCCTTCCACATGACCTCTCATTTTGTCACGCTTTAATTTTGGTTGACCTAAATGCTTTCAGACTGCTCATGCTTTAAAGAGCATGCAGCTGACCTTTGTCTAGACCAAAAGTAAACATTAGCATGCTCACATTAAAATGCACAATGTCTTACATAAGCGTGATTACAGAATGTTTGTAATGCCTGTGTGCTGAACAGTCCTGAGGTTCGTTAAGATAAAAGGTCATGTGGTAAATGACAAGTTAAAATCAATATAGGTAAGCAATGGAGAGCCTGTCCTCACCAGAAAACTATTGTGTAAGTCGACTTTGCAAGAAGGTTATTAAGACCTATATTTACATTTATTGTTAGGTGGCAGCGTCTAGTGGCTGTAGTAATTATCACAGGAGCAAATGAGGAAGTCAGGCGACACAGCGCTTACATTACAATATGTACATAAGAATAACACACTTATTTAAACCCATAATCTTTTCCTAAACATAACCAAGTAGTGTTGGTGCCTAAGCTTGAGCAAACTCTTTTCCCAATGTTAAAGCCATGAGGATGAAGGCCTGGTGCGACGAAGGCGGACCTCTTCAACGGTCATATATGCAGTTTCAGGTAACTGTCACTCAGTCGTTTAGGTATGAGGATGTGTTGGCAATGGATCTGGCCTTGTTTTATGTGTAAATCTTGTGTTTGTTTAGTTTCTTGAATGTACTAAATTTTACAGGAAGTACTTGACTTCAAAACCTGTTGGTTACACACACTGAGGTCAAAAAAGGACAAAGTGTACAATACAATTTTCTGCAACTTGACAGACTTGCCTTGAATTAGTGTGGATTTAAAATTCGTGGTTACTGAGGGTGAAGGGGAGGTTTGGCCTTTGCAGGATGGAAAATGTCAAGAGGAGTTTGATGAAATGAAGGGAGCACTGGCTGGTCGGAGGAACTTCTGCATTGAGAAACTGAATGAAATTGAATGATGAAGCCAGGAGTATTAACATACCAGATGACAACTGGAGGATGAAGAGAGATGACTCACTAACTCTGGATTTAGGAAAGATATGTGAGGAACCCACAATGTACATGTTTACCCAAACTCAGAAATTAATCTCCTTCTGGATGAGATAACCACTGAAATGAATAAGTTTTTCTTACATCACCACAACATAGATTATCATAAAGTATATTGTTCGTGAGCACTTGGACATTTTCTCTCAATACTGCAGAGAGTGAATACAGTTTTTCTTAAAGCTTGAGTCTGATGATGCAGGAACACAGCACAGGAACAAGAAAGCAATTTCCCCCAATTTTCTGCTTCTTTCACCTCTGGATTTCAGGTTTTATCTCTGGGGATAAGGCAGGTTTGACAGTCCTTGAGCATTAGCATGTTTTTTACTAATCTGAGCTCATATTCAAAATGGTTCTTAAAGCCTGGGTAGAGAGAGGAAGGGGAAGGGAAAGGAGATTCAAAACATGCTCAAATAATTTGTAAGAACAGTGCAGCAGAGAGAAATGTTCATTAAGCCACGTGATTTTAGGTGTCACATAAAACAAGCTGAGCAAGAGATCACAGATGTCGTGTTGTTCCATGCAGGTGACCCGGTGTTTACTTTAGGTGACAACAACAACAGAGCGGCAGCAGTGGATGTCACCCAACACAGACTGTCTTGTTTTATCACGGCCTGCAGCGGCAAATGTCTCAGGGGACTCTCAGGGGAATATGGCTGAAGAGAAAAGAGAAAAACCTGCAAGGATTTGCTTTAAATCTGATTCGAGCAGGTGCCTCATATTGATGTGAAACTTGAAATAGTGTATTTTGGAAGATTAGTGCTTTGAGCTAACTGCTAACATGCTAATATGCTTATAATAACAATGTTAACCAGCTAATGTTTAGCAGGTATACTATGTTCACCATCTTTGCTCTGACTTTGCCAATCAATAAACAGAAGCTGGGGCTGATGATTAGTTTTGCAGATATTTGGAATTTAAAAAAAAACTATTGGACAAATCAAAATGTTTATCTAATGATGGATCTAGGTGGAAAGTTAAGGACACACCAAAGTTGTTATAATTCATCCTGAGCAGTACTTGAACTTCTGTGCAAATTCTTATGCCCATGCATCTAACAGTTGTTGGGATATTTCAGTGTGGACCAGTGTGGAGGAACATGTTGATATCCCTGGAGCAACACTGCTAGCCTAAAGTTGTGCATGCGTCAAATTGAAATTTTCCATTCTGGGAATCAAACCACTAAAAAAGATGAACTACTAAAAGACTTCATTCTCGCAGCTGGTCAACAGACTGACCAACCAAATAACTCCAGCACACCAGTGAGGGATTAACCTCAGAGCAGCACTGCATCACAATCTCAAAGCGGAGAGACACAAAATTGAACAAACTGCCTGTCTGGAACGCTGAATAGCAAACACAGAGAAAAGTGAATTTCTATCTGATTCAAAGCCATGAATTGAAATTGGCAGCTATATCTCCACACCACAGAGAAGAGATGAATGTGACCAAAAATGCAACCAGAGTCAGACAAACAAGTCCTGGCTGTCACAAATAGGAAAGACTACAGGTAGGCTGGACAGTCCAGTGTTCAAAGACGGGTGTGAAAAATTAAAGCGGTTGACTCAATAATGTGTAACTTTGAAGTGAAAAACAAGACAGCCTACTAGAATCACTGTAAAACATCCAAAGAAGTGCCTCCTCTTCAACCAAATGACTCCTAGTCTTCATCAAAAACACGTTACATTATATTACCGGTGGTCTTATCTTGTTTTTACTGCTGTTTATTCCGTTTATTCAGTGATTTACAGGCACTTTAGCACAACATGTGGTATTTAGATTAGAATTTGAAATGAGAGGAGGGATTAAAACTGATTATTACAGTTTATTTGATCCTGCATTTGTAATGTGCACCACAGATCTCCCTGGGAAACACACATGGATACAAAAACATACACACGTAACATGTGTTTACTGATCTGATTTCGTTTTTGATAAATTCCAATTTCATTCGAATGCTCCACCAGGACCGTTTATGTACCGCTGATACCAATAAAGTGCATTGAATTGCATTATGCTGAAATGAGAGCCAATGACAGAGTAGCGAGAAATGAGAGAAAGTGAAAGAGAGAGACAGAGAGACAACCATGGGCTGATGAGACTGTTTTTTTTCTCTCCGCTAGGCCGATGTGCTAAATCTGCCTGTCAGTATGACTTTTGGGGACGCTGATTCCCTCTCCTACACAAATCTGAAATTGATCTCATTAATCTCCTACGCATATATTCACAAGACACGGCAGGGCAAGACGTTTAATTAACTGCATTTTGCACCGAACAAACTAGAAACTGCCATCATCTGTGAGAATTTCTACAACATCGTTCGACAAGAGGAACACGCTTTTGACAAGACTTTCCCTTTCAAGTTATGCGTCTCGTTCGCATACAGAAAATGTCACAAAAGCTTCAAGATGGATTAAAGCTGTGGTTATATTAGCTTCATCAAATCATGCTGGGAATGTGTTAACCAGCAGGCCTTGATTAGTTTTTATAAATAGTCACTCATCACTTTAGAGCTTCATGAGCTCGAAATCATGAACTCAATTACTGCTCCCATACCCTAAAATACAAAGGTTTAGTCAAGGGGTTCAGTTAACTATTTAAGGTTACCCCACATACAATACACATTTCTGCTCTACAATGAGTAGGAAGACTTGATTTTAATTAATTTAGTTTCAAATATACAAGGTGTTTTATACATATATGCAATACTTTTCTTGTTATTCATACTTCAATCAAATTGTTGACAATGAGAAAAGTTTTGTTGCTAGTTTTAGCATCTTGTTTATTGATTTCAGGCTAATGGTCTGCACTCTCCTCAGTATATGCTGCCTTGCGTGGCCTTCTTGGTGGTAAACTATGAAATAAGTTTCTCCCCCCCTCAAAAGTATTAGTAATTGCCGAAACAATGGGTCATTTCTAACCAGCAACTCTTGATTTGGCCATCTGAATTTTGCAGTTTGCATTGGCAGATGTGATCAACTCTAGCTAGCAAGCTAAATACGCTAACATTAGCTCTATGAGTTGCTTCAAAACACCAGTCCAGCTGGCCTTTGTATGTTTTCAGCTGATTCATTAAAAAATGCAGTTGATGGTTACGTGTATGAAGTTAAAATGACACTAAAGCTACAAAAACTAGCATCCTCAACAGTTGATATTCCATGTGCAAGACATGGAAACATCATTGGTCTTGTATTGCAGTAATGAACAGTAATGAGTGTTAGTTAAACTGTAACCGCTCACAATAATGTAGTTAGTTAATAATGTGCTTGCAGAAGTGAAGCACAGTTACGATAGTAGGTGAGATAGTTAGCCGGACATGCTAACGATTATTAGAGCATACAAACATGCATTTTAATCTATTACACTTCTTGCTCCTGGCGGGGGTTTAGCTAACTGAATTGAGCGGGGAGTTGCACTGATGTCAATTTTGATTTTTGTTTTCATCCTTGCTGCTAAAAAAGTAATTCCACCTTTTAAAAATGAGCCAGTTCCTGCTTGCTCATCTGTATTCACTTCTTTTTCCTGAGCAGGAAGATAGCTCCTTCATGGAGGCTGGGAGTGTAGGTCACAGCAGCCAACCTTCCCGTATTGAGAAGGGATAAAAGATTATGAGCTGGAGAAATTATAGCACCTTGAAAAAACTGGGGGGAAAGCTTAATCTCTATTATTTTCAGGATTAGCCTCTGGGTGACTCAACATCACAGCAATCACAGAGGGAAGGAAATGGCATCTTTTCATGAAGGGTGGAAAAAAAAGGGGGAATGAGACGCTTTCATAGCGGCGAATCAGAGCGAAAGCATGAGAGGAAAGGCTGCTTTGGCTCCTTTCATGGTGAATGCATTTCCCGGGATGATCTGTCTGAGCCAGATTCTCTGTCTTCAGTCTGAACCAACATGGCGGTATGGAGGCACACTCTAATTTCTGACATCCACTAACATCCCCTGATGAGCTTCCTCTGTTTGGTGTTAATGCTTTATGACATTAATGACTAAAAGATGTATTCAATTCGCTGAATTTAATGTGAAAAGCTTTAAAAACATTTTTGCTATATTATTACAGCAAAATATGTTTCATGAATTATGCATCTCTGGAGAGTGATGTAAGCACGGGAGCAAATTCAGTCTGAGTGGCAGAGACCGGAGACATTGTGGTGTAAGAAAAATCTATAGCGAGACAAAAAGCAGCTGGAAAACTGCAAAGATTATGAAGATTATAAGGAATGCAGATTATTTTGCTCCCGAGAGACTTGATTTGGCCTGACCTCACAGGTTTGGGCTCCAGCTTCTCTGTATCCCTCAGGCTTTATCTGAGTCAAGACTCATTTTCTTATCTTTTTCCCTCTAAATGAAAAAAATGCATGCTACAAAGAACCAGAATGTCAACTTTTGATGAGCTAAGAATAACAGTCTGGGATCCTGCTTTGTAATCCTGCATTTTTCAGATAATTCAGTCTGTTTTTATGTGGTTTATTTAGGTTAAGAGGTAAAGGAACATTTAATGCTTACATTTACCTGAAATGTACAAAATCACCTGGACGGTGAGGCCATGATCTCTGGTAATGTTTGACTATTTCTTTCTGTGTTCTGTGTTTTCTCTGAAATAAGAACAGAAATAATCAAACTAATAACTAACATAGGTAAACATTTAATGTAATGGATTATATAAGACATAATGAGTTACTTCTGCTGACACAGCATCAGACAAAATATTAAATCAACAGAACTCCCCACCATATAAGAATATGAATACTTAATATTATCAGCTATATTACAAAATTAGCTGCTTTTTCATTGGCATTCACTACTGTCACCACTGCACAGTGTATTCTACAGGTCAGATCAGAAAATCCCACTCACTTTTATCTTTAACTTTCTTTAACAGTAATCTTTCTATTTGCAGACTAGCAATCTGTCATAACAAATGGTTAAATCGAATAGGTAGGATTAAGCACTGGGGAATGTGGAACTGAAATGCTAAAAAGTGTTGCCTCTTCTGACAGTGTTTTGCTGTTAAGCCTGCAAAACACATCGTCAAATAATGAAAACTGAATGGTATGTTTTCGACTCCATAAAAGCATGAAGCTCACAGCTTTCTGAATCATAAAACAGAAGTGGTTAGTGCACTGCGCTTTTGCAGTAATGATGATGCCATTCATTGCTTACACAACAGGCAGAGAACTAGGCATTTATGATGAGCTCTGGAGGATGAATTAGCATCCATTAAAACTGCCATTGACAGCTCCGCTTAGCTCCCTCCACTGGAAACAAAACGGTTGAGAGTGAAGGCCTAATTTCCATGATGGCTTAAAATGCTGCCCCCGCCTTGCACTGAGTGGTCTTTAAATAAATCATCTTTATTGTGACAAAGTACATTTAGGCCACGACTGGCGGCCAACAGGCAGATTCTCCCGCTGGCTGTCACTGTCTATTTAAACTCACACAGCCGCAGCTGGCAGAGCCGCTGGCTTCATGAGAATTTCTACCTGCGGGGAACCATCCAGCCCAGATCAGGCTCCCCGCGGTAATCTGTCCTACTTTCAACGGGAGCACTGTGGGCCCATTTTCACCCCAGGGTCCATAAAGTTCTATTGAATTTGTTCAAGGTGAAATCCAGGACTAGTGTCCTCTGGTCAGAGAAATATCATGGGATACTGTGGTTACTCTGCAAAGGACACAAGCTACAGCAGCTTTTAATGTCAACACTAAAAACAATCAAGAGTCAAAATTCCTAATGTTAGCAGTCTTTTCATCCACAATGCAATGCATACCTCTTTAACCACAACCTTACAGGAGGCTGTCGGCTTTCTGCGACTTAAATTATTTCCACAGATTGTCCACAAGGCATCACATTTAGTCTAATGTTAACACTGGCACCAAATTCATTTTAATAACTGCCCTGTCTGGTACATTAAGAAAGTAATATTCTTGCTATGTTCTGGTGAAGCATCATTTGAGTCACTCTCACTTCCATTTCTGTATCTTGTTCATGTCGAGGAGACTTTGTCAAATCGGATTCAACGCACATTGCACTCGGCCGTTAACATTTTTTGATTCTGATATGTTTTTGCACCGTGGCCATAAAGGATAAACAAACACTACGAGATAACGCTGATCTGCTGGGAAATGAGCATGACTGAACTATCAGGGCAGCACAGATAGAGAGAGCAGTATTTGCTGTGTTGTGTTTTGTTTCCTTTGCCGACCCTCCACTCTTCCATAGTGTTTTGCACGTCTGTATCAAGCGCACTTAAAATAAACTGCCACCATCTGCTTGAATTGAGATAAGCCTGAGTCCAATCAGACCTGCTGAAAGGCAGTCAGCAGATGTGCGGCACATACTTATTGATATTTAAAGTCTGTCGCAGCTTTATCCACCCCATGAACTTAGTAATTAGCAGCTTTCTGTCTCGATGCTCCTCTCTGGCTGCCTGCCTGCTGGAGTGAGTTTGAAGGATCTTCCATTAGCGGCTTCAGAATCGCAATATCTCTGCTTACTGCTACATCTCTAAAGATGTTTATCAGGGAAACATTAAGGAAGATAAGCGAGCATCATCAAATTTATTACAGAGGTCAGAAAGAGCATGTTCTGGGGCTCTTCTAGTTTAGTCTGTTTGTTAAAGGGCATAAAAGTTTGCCAAGCCTGAAATTCAGGAGAATAATGCCTCATAGTTAGTCAAATGACCATCATTTTCCAGTCATAGCTTAGCTGCTGTATCTAAGCACGGTAGAGCTGTCAAGCTTTGGCTTTCTCCACATGATGAAGTGGTGCACATGAGGCCGTAATGGCTGAAATACGTGGTGCTTGGACGCAGTGCAACACGTCTGTCTCAGCATGTCCACAGCACAGCGCGTCCATTATAATCAACTGAAGCTTTCACACACTGACCACAGAAGCCGCACACTGCTGGTGGTCATCGCAGTGCTCGTCTCTATTTTCACATGGCTGGTCTATTTTTGTTTCTCTGCCCACGGCCTACATGGCCCCCTAACAGGTAAACATAAAACATGAGAACAATGTCTAAAAATGATTAAAATAAACATCTCTTTGTACCAGAGGCAATGTGATGCAGCAGAGCAACCTTGTGGGCGTAGGTTGCACATTAAAATAAATCAATGAAATCATTGTGTATCCATGATGCTGTTAAAAACGATCCAGTTCATTAATTCAGTAACAGTTAAAATAGTCTAGTTTCTAAACTCTGCATAGCCAACCGTACTGACATTTGGCAAAATATGCACACAACCTGCAACCACAAGCTGCAAAGACGGAGTCCGTGCAGCAGGTAAAAAAACCTGCTCTACCTGCCTACATGACACATTACATCCATGCCCATGTGTATCAGCTGTAAGAGGAATATTCAGCAGAGTTTGCCTTTGTTTTAGCCTTTCTAAAAACAAAAACACAAGAGCAAAAGTATAAAGAATGGATTAAAAGGTGCCTTTATCTGCTCTTACATGAGCAGCAATCACTAGCATGTCAGGCTAACAAGCTAACTACCTTGTAAGTAACATAGCGTTACTTCCAGGGTGGAATGCTAGCTGTAAAAGAGGCCCTTTTCACAAGAGCACATCCACTGTGAAAGTCAGTCTTGGATGCCACCCTAAAGGTGAAAACCAACTTAAAACAACATAAATGTTTAAACAACTGATTATCATACTTTTAATATTAGGACTGTCTAGCTCTACAGTGCAATACAAGAACAATGTTACTGCATTATTTCCATGTTTTCTACACTGATCATCAACAAAATGCAAGCAGGGAAAATTTAGATTCTCTCTTAAGGAAAAGGCAAAAGGCTGCATGAGCTAATCTAAGCATGCACACATCTTGACAGTGTATTGAATCCCACAGAGAGCACTTGATTTTGCAGTCAACATTGTTGGGCATCGTCATGTCTCCTGGCAGCTGCATATTTCAGCAGGTTTGCATTTTCTGCTTGATTTTCGAGGCACGTCACCAGATTTGGATGCACAATCTTTTCTTTCAAGTCAGCATTTCAGCAAATGCCAAAATGTGAATGCATTTTGCTGACAGAATGTGTAGTTTGAGTGTGTGTGTGTGCCTGTTTGCAGTGTTCATGTGTATATCTTAAACTGCCATTTAAGGGTTTCTGTAACAATTGACCTCAGTCGCATGTCATCACTCCAAAGAGAGATTAATTCTCAAGAAAATAGAAAATGTCCTCAGTCAGCAGCAGGACACAACTGCTGCAGCAGCCAGCAGGAGACAGAAACAGTGCAAAGCCAACTTCATGCATGTCAAAAGTGAGAAATAGTCCACATCCAAGCAGCAGCTTTTGAGCCACTCGAGCCACTATTGCACTGAAACTTTATGGAGACAGCGGTGTTCAGACAGAAGCAGAGCCACAGGCTAATACCTCCTGTTTGAAGGACATGGAAGGTATATCAGTGCCAGTGTCCTCAAGAGTCCATTCCCCAAAGGTGGCAACACAGAAATAAACTGCTCCAGCAGAACAAACTGTCATTTTGCCCGAGCGCTGAATCCCATTTAGACTGACTGTTTAGTTTTGTTGTTGAACTGGATATCCTTTCTTCATATCACAGTGCTCTGTCCCAGGAGGACTCCGTCAGGTAAGTGCAAATGAAAACCAAACAGAGATGTGATACAGTGGCTCTCTTTAGTGGTCGAAAAATCATATAGTTCTTCCTGGAAGTTGAATGCGCTCAGTAAATGTCTTAGTAACCAAATTGT
The DNA here is from genome assembly GCF_039877785.1 of Chaetodon trifascialis. Lineage (NCBI taxonomy): Eukaryota > Metazoa > Chordata > Actinopteri > Chaetodontiformes > Chaetodontidae > Chaetodon > Chaetodon trifascialis. Next base: position 9,103,428 of record NC_092076.1, on the reverse strand, counting down.
GATGACGTATGCCCGATGGTTGTCTACAGAGAGTACCATGAAAATGTTGCCTTATGATACCTGGATGACAGATGCTCCTCATGCGTCTGTTGACAGGGATTCAGGTGTTAACAGTCACCTGTACAGCATCAAACATTTCATAGGAAAGAATAATATTTCACAGACTAGTCGATCAAGTTGATGGCAAGGAAAATGTTCCCAAAATTAATTAATTAATAATAAATAAAATAAGATCACCTGTCCTTTACATTACTTCTACACTGTCCGACAAGTTAATGTTTTTTTGCTCTGTTGGAAATCCATTATAGGGCATCATGGGTCATACGACTGACCTCTGGATGGATGTATGTATTGTTAACAGTAAGGGAAGATACAACATGGGCAGGTAAGAGGGGTCAGGGTGATAGGGGAAGTAGGCCTGTGGTTCCAGAGTCAAATCTGATGAAAAACAAGTTCAATCATTTCGCCCTGTCCGAATTCTTCCCCAGTATTTTCCTGACAGTCAGCAGAAAAACGCCTCTTCACATTTACCCTCCACACCTGTCATACTCTTCTTCTGTAAATTTCTCCCAGCCAGCCCTTAAATTGCTGACTTACATAGTCGAGATTTAATGTGCATTTAAAGTGGGTTATTATTTTGAAAAGGAAATGCATTTGATTATACTTGAATCATAAAAGTGTTCTCACCATGTGGCCAACGGACAGGCCCACAAGGCCTCTACAGACCCCCGAGATCACACTCTCATAGTCCTGGTGACAATGGCCTGATGCTGAACTGCAGCAGATCCCTGGTTACTAGATATCTTGAGGCTGCATGAGCTCTTGGCAAATCCAGAAAGTAATAGAAATCCATGGCATGTGTCTAAACCATTAAAATGACCAAATGTAGTTGGTCTTGGCATGCAGCTCCATTCCCAGGATACACTCGGAAAAATTTTGCCCTCATTTGGATGCAGGATGTGAGTCACTCTAACCTAAGTTTGATATGATTTTGAAGAGAAAATCACAGCATGAATCTTAATCCTTCAGCAGCTTTTGACTGTATGTTGTTAAACTTAATCATGCCACCATCAAAATGCTTATTACAGATTCACACAAAACAGCTCACGCACAAGATTATTCAAACAAATCCAGCTCTCTAACTTACATACCACATCATATTAATTGTACACACACACTTTTATTAACAATAGAAGTAAGATGTGTGTGTATAAAGTGTATATACATACACTACCTGTAATAATCACATTTTATTGGCTAAAACTTGTTTTCTGATGATGATTAGATGAAGGTTAGGGTTGGGTTTCAGTGTACAGTGCATGCTTTGGATAGGGGTAAACATTCAGAATGTAAGTCAATGCAATGTCTTCTTAAGTGTGTGTGTCTGCCTGAACTCCTGCAGTCATTACCAGTCAGGCTAATCAAACTCACACTGTCAACACTCTACAATGACTGATTGGGGCTGTCAGTCTCGGTTAGCAGGGCTGAGGTAAAGGAGGGCATGTTTTGATGCAAGCCTCTGCAGCAGACTTGGAATAACACAAAAATTTGGATCGGATGCCACATTTATCCATTTAGATTGGACTCCTGAAAATTAGAAATAAAATGTGAAATGAGCATGAAGTGTAACAATTAGACTGTGTGCATTATTCTCACGAACTCTTGTGTAATGGACAAATTTGGTGTTCACATAATTAATGTCTACAAACACGTAATACTGTTTTTGGACTATGGACCCTATTTTAATTGTGCAAATGCCAAAATGACCGCAAAGCTTTTGGCTGCGCAGACAATCTCAGGGTATCTCCAAGCACACTTTTGGTTCATGTTTGTACAACAGTGCAAAATGGCTGGCTGAAGGTGAGCGTGCGTCGGAGGATGCAGTGTTTAATACATATGCTCTCAGCCAGTCGTATCACTGTTCTCATAGCTCTGAAACAGCTGTGACAATCATAGGAAACCATCACAACAACAGGCTCGACAAATGACAAATGGGCCTCAGCAGGAAATGATGTTGTTGTCACGCTGTTGCAGAACAGCATGTGAACGCACAGGACCACATATGTGCAGCCAGGGGCAGAAGCTGTGCATTTCTGAAAGTTAATTGATGGCGAAAGAAACAAATAATTAAAAAAAAAGCGGTGAAGCAGTTTATATGACTGCATCCGATGCTACCTCAATCAGAAGTCTACTGATCTCTTCTCTTCGGCCTTTAACTAGCTGTGAATTACTTACGCTGTACTTCTTTTAAATTGTTGTATTTTACTTGATTATGTGTACGGTGCATGTGTATATATATGTGATTATATGTAATGTATATGTACATTATATGTACTGTCATGCTATGTATTGTCTGTATTTGTTTTTTCTAGATTTTTACAAAGTGGGTTTTATTCTTCATCTTATTTCACATTATTTTTCCAATTGTCTTTTTATTTTCATTCTGTCTTTTTTATGTGAGACACTTATACAAATGAAGCATATTATTATTATTTTACATTGTAAATGGTTACATCATATCTTAAAATGACACAGCTACGTTTCCTTGGTAATGCCAGTGCAGAGGTGTGTGGGGTTATTTTGTAGCAGCTCAGTGTCGTCTGCATGTAGGTTGATTCAGGGAAACGCAGTGGATGACGGCGTGTAATGGCACTGCGCTCAAAGGCTGCAGATGTATCAACATATCTGTCCTGCTGGGATTCAATGAACTGCAGAGGAAGCTTTTCATGCAGTAAAGAACAGCTCTGGTCCAGTTTTAATGGTATTTAATGCTGTTTCATGGTGACAAAGACATTTACTGCCTGGTGAGAGTGTAATCAAAATAGTTCACTTGCATTTTAAGAATTATTGCCGTATTTCTGCACATTTGATGAAGTACTTTGTTATTATTATCATTATTATTACAAAATCACCAAATGTTCTTAGGGCTGCCTCATTGAACGAGCCTCCCACCAGTGCACTGTGCTTTCTGCACTGAGCACCAAAATACCACGCTGGCAGCACAGCGGCCGCCGTGCTGCTTATGCTAGTTGTCGTACCAACCATGAAAATAGGGCCCTCCGTCTTTATATGCAAATTCACTGTGCGTCTGAAATCAGTGTCAGCATATCATATTTTATCTGCACTGAACTTGTCTGAAAACTCGGCTCCACATTAATGACGGGTGTTTCAGATACTGCTGCGGCACAAATAAATTAAAATGATCCCACCGACACCAAGGAACTGAGTAGCCTAATTAAATTTGTTCTCTAAGATAATCTGCACTATCAGTATTGCAATTAAAGCCATACTGCGCCATACTCATTACCCTACAATTAGAATAATGAGTCATTAACGCTGCTGGATAGCGAATTTGAGCCCCAACAGGAAAATTAATGGTCCCATCTAAAGTGAATCATGAACTTCTGTCTCCTCAAACAGTTTGACAAACTTTTCCACAACAAGGAAACAAGGACTTGCTTTCTTTCTGTGTCTCTCCATCCCCACAGAAGACAGATTGATGTCTCATAGCTGATATGAAAGGAAAAGTGGACAACTTCTTTAGTCATGCGCAGAAATATTGTTTTTTTTTTCTTGTATTACATAATTTCCTATTTTGCTGTAATAGCAATTTTTTTACTTTCTACATAGACATTTTTGCTTTTCTTACTCAAGTTAATACTTGAAATTGAGCCAATTAATTAGCTAGCATAGCTCTACAGCGAGAGGATTTGGAGTAAAAGCCGGACAAATGGGAACATCGAGGTAATTTGCAGGTTATTTTAACATGATAAGATCTTCTGTGGCGTTCTTAACCCATGATATATAGGAAATCATTTGCATGTGTGGGTGGGAGAATGCATAGTTTCATTCTGTTGACAATGCAGTCACAAACAAGCCCTTAGTGCAGACTTTTGTTTCACCAGTTTTAAAGGAGAATGAAGACGTTATATGACACAGCTCAAACCAGCCTGTGTCACACTGCGGACTTTATTATAATCTCAACCCATTTCTTGTACTTCTTTTTTAAATGTGGACATTTTCCAGGATTTGTTAGTTGGCAGTAGAAAAACAACAGAAAATATGTAGGAGGGCAAACGGGGCTGATGACTCAACTCAAAACTAAAGAAGACAACATGCCCCAAAGCCCTGGAATAAATTATTTTGCAATGTCATAATAAATGATTTTGTTAATGTTTTTTCAACTCAACTTTTAAAACTTGGGCTTTTCATCATTTTAACCTGTTTCATTGGTCTGTCTGTTTTACCTATTTCTACCAAAGGTTTATGCTTTTGTTGTATTACCTGGTTAGCTTTATTATATCAGTTCTGTCACCAAGTCATACTGACATTAGGTGGTATAATACACGGAGTTCTTAATGCTTGTTATTAGTCAGGGTTGACCAATGGTGGATTTTTAAAGGTCGATATAGTAATAATAGTTTGGAAAAAGCCAACAGCAAATTAATAGGGCCAATATCACTGCCATTAATGGGCCAAACCAATTAATTGGTCGACCTCTATTAGACTATTGTGCTCCTGGTGTACTGTATTATAAAGGCTTCATCCAGTGTATTAAGCCAACAGACAACTATCATTGTAACCCCTCCAGTTTCTGATACATATCTTTTTATGTCTACTAGTTTAAAACAAAGACGTGGAGAAAAATATAAGAAATGTGTTCTTTATCCAGGAATTTCAAACACCATCGCATCTCTTACATATCATGCTGAGAACAGAGAAGGAGATTTACATACATAGGATGTCACTGCAGCCTCCAAATGGAGCTCTTGACGAGGGGTGGAGGGGTGGGGACAGCTGCAGCATGGCCACCAGGCAAAACTCTACAGTTATCTCCTCTCTAACTGTTTCCCTTTGATCTCTCTAATCTGCCATTTAAAGAAGAAAGCATCCAGAGCTGGCACACAGACACTTCTGAGTATGTCTATCCAGGCACACACACAGCCCAGTGTGTATGTGTCCACAGGCTTTGAAGTACATCACAGAATGCATATGTGTACACATGATTTATAACTAAACTTTTTGCTGTCTCTGAGAGATGAGAAATTACAATTTCCTCCTCATCCTCATCAAATACCGTAACACTTTGCCTCAGGTTTCATTCAAAATTAATGATACAAACATATCTGAGGCTGCAACTAACAATCATTACTGACTAATCTGCTATTTATTTTGTCAATTGATCAATTATTTTGTCTATAAATTGTCAAAAAAATGTCAAAACTGGCCATCACAATTTCCCAGAGGCCAGAGTGACATGTTGAAATTCCTTGTCTTGTCTAATCAGCAGCACAGAACCCAAAGATAACCAATGAAGTCATATTTAAGTCATATATAAAATAGAAGAAAGCAGAAAATCATCACATGAAACCAACTAGCTTAGGCAATTTTGTTTGAAAAATTTGTCACACCATTAATGGATAAACACAATGTATCATGATTAATCAACTAATCATTCAGGTCTACTTATATCCATGTTAAACTCTTATTTACTCTTCAGTTTGTATTCATTTATCTAGAGGTCAAACTCGAAACCGGCAGTGTGCATGTGCACTACCAGAATGTGATGTTTGACTAAACTAAAGCGGTTCTAAATTTAAAAACCCTAAATGCAATCAGCATTTAGGGTTTTTAGCTAAAAAAAAAAAACAAAGCATAAAAACACAAATGACTAAAAATCCCCACACTGCCTTTATCTTTAACAGGCTCCAATTATACGAGCTAATCTGGGCATATTTCCCTCGGGAGGTAAACCCATAATTGCCAGCAATCTGCACAGTGATATCAGCGCTGTTCTTGTGTGGCTTTAAAATGACTCGACACATCTGGGAGCGACAGCGTTGTATTGGTCTGAACTCCACACTTGGCTTCATCAAAAGGGGTCAATTAGGAAAACAAACAGGCCAGGAAATCATTTTGGATGCAGAGGGACTGGAAGGGGACATATGGTCGGCACGAGACTGAGCCTGCCCTTGAGCAATGATGTAAAGTCATAATTGTAAAACACGCACTGACAGGGGAGAGGTCACACATGCGTTTATGCAGATGAATCCACAAACACATCACAGTTCATAAAACCTGATAAAACCTCAGCTACTTGTGAGGTTATTGTTGCATGCCCATAAATAACCGATCCTGACACATACATGGACTGTGAGAGTAAACAAACAGTCTTACCAAACAGCATCTCCACGTGTTTTGTGATTCCTCTGCTTGCCGCTCTCTTCTGTGTTTGACTTAGGCTTCCGCTGCCAGTTTATCTCCCATCAGAGAAGTTGAACAAAAACCAACAAAGTGCCTCCTCGCTGAAAACCCTCTTCCTACTGTGTCTCTTTCCACCACTTTGAGTCTCTAAACTGAGGTGAAATGGCAGTCCTTTCTCAGTCAGCGCCACATCCTGGCTGCGATCCAAACTGCCGGCGCCAAAGAACGACACACATGTGCCTCAATTAAAAAAGCTCCGCGCTCTGCCGATCACGCTGCCCTTTATGAGGCGAAGGAGAGAGCGGGTGAGGCGGACTGAAAGGCGGCGGAGAGGGAGAAGAGGCTGAGAGTGTGATGGTGACAGTCTGAAGAGCAAGTGTGTATTCTTCTCAGTGTGAGTATGTAAGAGAGAGCGAGCGAGAAAGAGGGGGAAGAGAGGGAGAGAGAGCCGGCAGAGGACTGGCTATTAACAACATGAACATCCTACCTCCCTTCTTCTACTTCTTCTTCACAGCACCATTTTCTATTCATGGTTCACACCTGCATGCTCCCTTAAGGACACTCATGTAATTTCCTTCCTGGCATTACTTGACAACAATAGGCATCATTTATCAATCTGCTTCTATTCTGCTTACAGTCCTGCTTAAAATGCAGCTGTGCCACGCAGAGAGACACATTTAAAAGCTTTCAATCCTCATCCAAGTGATACACTTCATACGTCGACATCATCAGCAGAACAGACATTGTCGTGAATCACACGGCAGACCGGTGTTTGCGATGATTGATTGCAAAGTCCTGTTTGATGAGAATCAATTATTTCTACACTCCTGTTTACATTTCCAATAGGTTGAGCATGCAGAGGTTTCAATCAAAACACCTGAGTCACTCGTGCAGCACAAAGTCATTATTTTTTTCACCACCACCTCAGTGTGACTGATATAATTGCGATCATAATTAAACAGCAGTGGTTTAGTGTGGAGGCCAAGTAAGCCTGAATAATATTCAAATTAAGTGTGTGCTGTACCGTTTTCCTACAAAAAACCCTTGGTTATGTTTTCTGAAGTTTAACCCTCTCCTGACCACCATCTCATTTATAAGTATTTACATTTTTTCAAATTACAGTATCTGTCAACATGTTTCTGATGAATCACACAAGAGCTGAAGCGGCTACAGTGTTGCATTTTGGGCTGGAACAGGAAGTAGAGACACATGTAGCACAATGCCAAAGAAGGAAAAGGAAAAGATAAAATTCTACAGCAACCACACCAGAAACAATTCAGGTTAATTGTAAACAGAAAAACACAGAAGTAGAAGAAGAGTCATAAGGTCAGCAAACTGGTTTTAACATGGCAGTATCTTCAGTTATCTAATATTAGCTAACATTAGCCACCATAAGATACTGGTCATAAAACCCCAAACTGAATTCAGCATATGTGTGTTTTATTTCTTCTTAATGTGCCTTTCATTTGCATCATTTCCTCTTTCAAAAGTAACTCAGTCTCACTTTAACACATTTTAAATCAAGATAACTTATTGGAAAAATTCGAGTAGTTGCATGAATCTGAGTCAGGTTACTTGTCAGAACAATCCCTCACAGGTGCATCCTCTGGTCTGCAGAGGTGAAAGGAACTTGACTGAGTAAATATTTTGTATCTCTTATGCAAATTAATTTCCATCTATTTTTTGATACATTATCAGAAGACCCCAGCTGAGAGTTAACACTGTAACGGATTACAAAAATCGAAATCATGGCAGGTTGATAGGGCAGCTCTTTCCCTTCTCAATGCTAATTTAAGATTGAGCAACCAGCAGCGCGTAGCTCTAACAGAGTGTTTATTGTAATGAGCAGGTGGGAGAGATTATTGTTTACCTAATAGTTTGCTCATTTTCCGGACTAATCTTTCCATGATTACTTTATTGACACACGGCAGAGCAGAGTTTGGTTCTTAGTTCTGTGTCATGCTCCACCACAATGCTAACAGGGCATTTCATGGCTGAATGAAGTATTTTCAGCTTTTTGTGTGATATTTACCTTAAATGGTTGCCATGTGTTAACCACATTTAAGAGTTACTTATATTAACATGTAATGTGCAACGTATACTTGGATAGTATTTTTGGATTGTCGTATCACAAATTTTACTGAAGTAAAAGATACTCATTACAGCTTCTCACGGCCTTCAGGTAAACAATTTGTGTCTGTTTTCACTGTGTTCTTAAATATTAATCCCTCTATTCAGGATATACATTAACCTTGAGATTTAGCTGCTGAAGAGGAGGTGAGGAGGAGTCTCAGTGCATCTGAAAACTCGACTCATTCCAGAAGCACTTGGCTGGATATTTGTTGAGGCAACACAGAGGCTTGCATGTACCGCTGGGGAGGACAGGGCTTCAGTGCATTGTTATTCATTCCACAGTCACTATAATCACTTCAAATAAACACAATTATTCTCACAGTCTGTACTCTGAAACCCTGGCCTCAAATGTCATATACAAGATACGCACGCACACATACACACATGCCCTGCTTGTGTCTGCCCTGTGTGCCCCTTGCTGGCTCCTTGTCCACTTGAATAAGTGTGGCGTGGAAGCACAACACTGACAAATCCTGACAGTTTTACACTTGATTTCAGGCTGCTGCATTCAAATGAAAGTGCAAGGAGACGGCCTCGAGCAGAGCGGTTGTGTGTCGGCTACACACAGCATGCTTTCATCTAGCCATGGACCTATTAAACACTGGCTCTGCGTACCTCAGTTTACATATAGACGAGCAAAACTACTTATGGAAACCACTGACTTAGCAAATGTTGTGAAGGAAGGACAGCGGGTGGAAACAGTATTGCAATTGCATAACCATTTAATGATAACTACAGTTCCCAAATAGACATAAGAAATGTGACTATATACTGATAATGTACTTTTATTATCTTGCCAAACGTCCAAACAAAAAGCGACACATTCGCTACCAGGATTAGTCCAGTATTCCTCATATTTGTTTTCAAGTATTCAAATATATTCACTGAGTCTTCAGCCCACGTGACTCTGCTTCACATGCAGGATAATGACTCATGTTCTCACAAACACAGTCCCAATGCACTGACATCCAGAGTAGCAAAACAACTATTTGCTTGCTTTATTTCAGTGTGAAATCCAGCTACAGTTCCAGGTAGCTCCTGACCTGTGCTGCAGCCACAGGGAACATTGTAAAATGCTTTAACACTATCAGTCCCTGCTGGGTTTTGGTGCCAGATCTGCCAGCCACCAAGTCAAAAAACATCACCCCCTTTATTCTGTCTCTGCATCTCCGCCTCCAGCTTACGCTCATTCCTGCAGGCCTTCAGACTGTGCAGAATGGCCGCTGATGACAGATCAAGTGACATCTTAAAAATGGCTGCTTTTGCTAAGCAGCCTCTGCTGTATGAAATGAGGCCAAGCAGCACAAAACTCCAGCTGATAAATGTCCCATTTCAGCTCACACACTATATTTCAGCATGCGTGTCTATGTGTGCATATACGCCTGCAGACATGCTGCTTTCATGCTTGTTTTTGTGATATCATGTATTTGCTGTATGTTGGCACAGAGGAGAAGGATTCAACCTTCAGAAAAGCACAAAGCCAAGTCACCCTGCAGTGCTCCATTTGAGAAATTTAGAGATTTTCCATTAGTGAGGGGAAGCTTTGTTCCAGAAAGAAGAAAGACTTAATTTTTCCTTTCAGTGGGAAAACTGTTAGAAACGGTGCAGGAAATGTTGTAGGTCATGCCCCTCTGAACAACATTATTTTTCAGGCTTGATTTAGGATGTGTGTGTTTGAACAGTTTCACTTTGAAAAATGAAATCAAAGAAGACTGAAAATCTGAGTACAGTCACATTAGGTTAATTTGAAACTAGCCAGAGGTGTAGTGATGCATACACAGGTACATGGGCATACAGCAAAAATAGCCAAAGATATGAATCAGTGCACACAGTAAGCCTGCAGGCAATGATTTCACAGTCTTTCATGTAATCCCTGACTTTATACTTTAAGGCGATATCTCCTACCAGGCAACATAAACACCCCAGTAAAATGGCACAAAGCCAGGGGAGAAGCATGGTCTTAAGGAAAAACTCAGGCAACAAATGCCACCGCTGCTCCCTATTGGCCGCACGCAACTACAAATATGAAGCAAATATGAACACGGTCAGACAATGACGACACTGGCGAGTTAGGAGCTCCCCATCAGCCTTCTACCCTCTTAGATGTTACATGTTTTGGAGATACAGTACAGACGGGGGGAGAGTACAATGAAAAAACCCTCCCAAACAGATGTTTCTGCGTCCTCACAACTGTCCTTTTCAAAGTCGACTTATTTATCCTTCAATCAGAACATTAGTCTTTCTTTTCCTCTCTGAGTCCTGTTGGAGATGAATAAAAGAAAGAAGAGCTGCAGGAGCATTTTAGCTTCTTACGAGGTCACAGTTGTTGAATGAATAAATGCGATGTCAGAGGAACAACAATGCCAACAGCCAAAGTGACAGACCCCACTGAGGGACACTTTCCAGAGTAAAACTCTAATGGTTATAATAAAGGCAGAGGCGTATCGTGACTTTAATTTTACTTTACCCATATTCACTTTAGATAGCTAGCAAACATCAATGCTATGCTAGTTATTATTGTTTATTGTAGCAGTTGACTCGACAAACTATGGAACAGGATTTGAGCCAGGCTGTAAACACATTTGTTATATTTATTTTCTTTATTTTTATTTCTGCTGTAAAGGAGAAAGGACCTGCAGTTTTTGGGCATTTCACCATTGGTTTCATTTTTCTGCTCAAGAGTTTGTCGCTTGGTCAGACCAGAAGCAGGGATAAAAGATGAATGACATCAGGGGGGATATTAAACCAACCCAGGTTATGTGTGAAAAAGATGAAGGATAATACATGTTGGGAGTACAAATGCTTGAAAAGCAGTGAAAAGCTTGTCTTCGGGTTATGGTTACAAGTACAGCCCTTGGAACAAGTACTTTTTTACCCCAACCTTTATATTTTCATAGGTCCAGTTATATAACCGAACTGCCCAAAACATTGAAAAATAGTTATCGCTAAATTCAGTCAACCAGAACAGTAAGAGAACGCCGGCTGATGCTTCATGTTCAGAGATGAAAGCTGAGGTATTGGACATGCTGACACAATGACCTGAGACCTGTAGCAATGCATAGGGATCCACTGGACTTCTATAAGTTGGACCTGCATGACAAGGAGCACGGCTGGTCCTGGGTCAGGTCTCAGTTACTTCCAATGGGGTGAAAACCTCTAATGTTGGCAGACAGAAAGAAACAATTGTGATGGAGCCAAGCTGCAAGCACCACCAGCAAGTACTGAACCCTGGACTCTGGATTGGCAGCCACGTCAGGCTATGTGGGAATGTACAGTAAAATGTTCTGGCCTCATCTACAGTATCTGTACTTGTCATGTAAAAATACTGTAGGTGTCTTTTATGTTAATATTTCCTACAGAGGGAACAGAAAGAGACAGAACACCAGGGAGCTTTTCCTGCTCTCTCTTCTGCTGCATCACTGATGGATTTTGAAACTTATTTTGCTGTCGAAGCCTTAATGCTTCTCACAGTGAACCCAGGAATACATTTTCACATCATATTCATAATTTAATGTTATTAGAGAGCGAGATTCTGCTGCCTGTCTTTTAATATCCGACATCGCACAAACACTGAATGACAGGATGTTAACTTGGGATTCTGCTAGATATTCATTGATTCGTCCACCCAGCTGGCATGAACATTGAAAATATGGGCAGAGCGTGCTGGTCTGATTATTATTCTGGTTTTGCGAGGGTTCTGTTAACCTCATCTGCTCCGGTCGCTCCGCCAGAGGGAAAAGAGTTTTCACGGACTGATCTGATATAAAAAGATCAATCTCCTCCACCACTTAAAATTGGCTCTTTCGCGAAGTTTCCCAGTTTATTAAACTGATTTTGTGCCTAAGAGATGACGTTTGAGATAATAAATGCATTCAGTGATCTCAGAGAGCGATAGAAGACGTTCATTTCTGTCTCTCAGGGCGTGTTTAACCTTGTGCTGCCCTTTAGGTCTTTAGTTCAAGCTGAGCTGTGCAAATTTACCTTCAAAGCAAGACACACACTTCTCCTGTATCTCTATGCTTGACTGTGCCTGTGTGTACAACATACACACATATCAGAAATGGCATGACACAAACTCACATCATGGCAAAAATGTGGAAACAATGACCCCTGAATATAAACAACTGGTTCAGAAGCTGAGGGTGAGTCTAGGAGGCGGAAAGTGCTTCGGTCCGTTCCCTTCTCAAAAGGCTCCCAGAGAGAACCACCCTATTAAAATCTCTTTTCATTTGAGCAATCACTTCATGAGGCTAAATAAAGGGAAGGGAATGGGTATTATTAGGCTGGTTTCATCGCAGCACAGACTGAATTGTACCAACAGTCACCTTAATTGACTTGGCTCGTCCTCCTTTTCCCCCCACTGTGAAATAGGCGATAGGGAGAATAGACTGGGAGATACTATATAAAACCTGGCATTTGTGTGAATTTGTCTGCAGGAGTCTTCCCTCCTATTTGTTTACAAGGTTTAACAGACGATCTGCTTGGCTGCCATTTTCTGCCTGAAGACTGTTGTTTAATCCAGTCATGAGTCATGTTGTATGTTGATGTATCAGCTACCACATTAAGAGATGCTTTTTGCTCTATAGGGAAAAAAAATCTACTTTGCACGGCAGTTAACTCATCATGGAGGTTTTCTGCTGGTTAGACACAAACACTAATACACAATTATTTTGATAACTGATTATTTAAGTGTCCAACACTCTGGTCCCTGGTCTGGATTTTCTCTGTTTAGTGATATCTAACTGGATATCTTTGACTTATGATGGCCATTTTTCATAGTTTTCTCACATTTTATAGACCCAAAACTATCAATTATAAGTTGTTATATGAGTCAGTAATGAAAAAAACACACATTTCAGGCCTAAATATGACAACTGGCCAAAATTAGACACTCTGTGTATTTAAAAGTACAATTTACAGGCTGTTTTCCTGTTTGCAGTCTCTGTCTATTCTTGCTCCAAATAAACCATTGCATGGCTATTTTTAGTTATTTTACTGCTCAATTTGACTGTGGTATTGTCAAATTGACAACAAGCCAAACAAAAGGGATCCAGTGCTGTAGGGTTCATTTAACCGCTTCACACATGGCAGGTGTGAAATCACTCCGTGCCCCATGTGGCGAAACGAGAGGCCCTTCACCCTGAGGGACTGACACGAGCTGCCCATGAGTGAGTCTCATCTTAACAATCAATTAATGGAGGAGATGGCTCTGACACTGTGGCCCACAGCAGGTCGGGTGTTTAAACTCTGTCAGTGTTGATGCTGTTGATGCACACGTCCAGTCTCAACATGTGGCACATTATGAATAGACAATGAATTTTTCCAAACATTTTAAAACAGTTGCAGTGGTGTAAACACTTCTGTTAGTCAACACCACTTTGTTTGCAGTAAAACAAGGAGCAAAGAAGCAAATTCTGTATATGTAATACTGTGGAGTGTTCATTATGGAGGGGATTAAGGTAGGGGAGTATTTACTGCACAATTTTCCCCTTGTTCTAGAGAAATGTGCCAGTAAGGGAAGCATTTCATCAGAAAGAACAAATCGCTCCCTGCTGTCTTGCCAGCAAACTGGAGCAGAATGGAGGTCACATTCAAAAGGCCATACGCACTTTCTCAGCTCGTTGTGGCATTGTAAGACATTCATTTCTTTCTCTAGATAATAAATCTCCTCAGTCAGAAAAATATGCCAACACAGTCTAAATGATGGGCTACAGCTATCCACGATCAGACATAAGCCGCGACCCAATTCCATGCGCTTATAAGGCAAAGTGACGGCATGAAGTATACTTGAAACAATGGCTAAAAATGCTTGATTTCTGAGTGTGCTGTTGATGGAAACTGCTGTCCCATTTTGATTTCTATTCGTCAAGTTCATTTAGCAACAGTTCCTGTTAGTATAAAACAGTTAAGTGTGCATGTAAGTCACTGCAAAAACTACTGTATACTGCGTACATACTGTGGAGCCAAGTAAATACACTCAAGGTCAACAAATACATCCCTGAGTTCCACACAAGTAATTATAGGTTTAACCCTAAAGAACACATTTCAATACCAGGCGTTAGGGCTGGGCCGATAAAACGATAGCGATATGTCTCGCGATAGACGCGTCATCAATATCAATATAAAATACGTTCGATAAAGCATTCAATAATTTTTTTTTTCTTCGTCGGAAGAAACCTGAAGTTGCGAAGCGAGGTTGGTTGCATGAACAAAGGCACTCGCTCTCAGGTAACCGAGTAACGTAGGGAGTAATCGCTAATCAGTGAGAGAGACACGCTAACACGCAAATCATGTAACATTATCAAGTTCGGTTGCGCCGTGTCGTTGTCACGTGTTTGTTGCTCCGCGAGGATTGAGATGAGAAATAGAAAGTGAGCGCTGCAGCGAGCGAAGAAATTGTCGATAAACAGGGAAAGTCAGCTCGCCGGTATGGCATTTTTTTGGATTTTATAAGTCGGACCGTAGTCGGTCCAATATGGTCTGTGACTTATGCAAGCCTGTCGTCCCCACCAAGACCGGTAACACCACAAACTTGTTTAACCATCTTAGCCGCGCTCACTCTTTGGAGCGCAGCCGTATTCGCCAACGTCCGCCAACCACAGCACCACCGCACAAGCAGCAGACCACCACGCAGAGGTATCTGCTTCAGTGCCTGATGACAAATCATCTAAAAGGCACGAAGACATAACGGAGGCAGCGGCATATCATATAGCTAAAGACATGCTTCACTGAGCACTGAGGAGAAGCCAGGTTATAAACATCTCTTACATGTGCTTTTTTTTTTTAAACACACTCGCAATAAAAATATAATTGAATAGTTCATGTATGTTTAGAGTAAGAAGAGTGACTAAAGTTGTTCATATGTCTAGGCTGGTTTTATAGTTCAGTCAATCTTACTGTGCTGTCTATCATGTTTGTTTGTTTGTATGTTACAGATGTGAAGTCCACCTCAGTTTCTGCTATGTTTCCAAAACACTGCACATATTTGAAAACATTTTATTTAGAAGAAGGTGAATCAGCTTGTGAACTTCCTGCACTAAACCTGCAGAAAAAAAGTTCTCAGGTTTCTCTCTGTTTACATTTTTACACTTTGTTTACATTTATTATTTGAGTGTTTTCCATGGTTGTGTTGACATTTCCTTTCCTTTCTGCCTTGATAGCTGAGGGGATTATAATCAGAGGAAGGTTAAATTTTTAATAAAAATGTTTCAATTGAATGTATTTTTCTCCTGGTCCTTATTTTAAATAGGTCATAAAAAATATCAATAATTATTGATATCGACCAATATAAAACACTTATATCACAATAGAGTTTTCAGCCATATCGCCCAGCCCTGCCAGGCGTAAATGAAAGAGTCAGGGATCAGGTGTCATCTTCCAAAATATTATCCAAATACAGATCACACGTTAAAATTAATATAAATGTGTCCAATGAGTGATCATAAACAAACAGCAGGACCCTGAAACGGAGCAGCTAAATGGCTTTTCCTAGTGACATGTTGAATAATCTTAACCACCTTTCAACACTGAAGATCATATGAATCACTTTCCAAAACTACTCTTACACGACAGCTTTAAAACTTGTTCCCACAAGTACAAAAATGCAAACACAAATAGGCACAAAGAGACCAGAACATGTCACAGTGAGGTGTATTTAGTGTGCTGAGGTGAGTCAAGGGATCAGTGGCGGCTCAGATGTGTCAGGTCAAAGAAGAGCAGTTGAATGTGCACCAGGGAAGTTCAATGGATCCTAACAGTCAGAGCGCCAAACCGTATCTTCAGTGCTGTGAGTAATGAGCAATAAATTGTGTCAAGTCGGTCAACACTCTTTGGATCACAAAGGAAGCCACTGCAGAGCACTGTGCATGGTCTGCATGGTGACGCCATGTGAATATCAAAATCCAGACTAAACCTGCTTCTCTATGACCTTTAAATTATGTAACACACACAGTATATATAGATTAAACACTGCTCTTTCTGCTGTTGGCTTTATTTTTGGTGGCAGGCAGCATGAACTAATTCTAACCAGAAGACGTCTTGATTGATCTACAATCTGTCTTATTAGAAGTGATGGATGGCTGCACCACATCAATCTGTATTAAGTGCATTATATTTACTGTGCACCATTTGTTTTCATTGTCTGAAATATGGATATTTATACACTATGTGGAGGGAGTAAAAATAGTAGCGTCTGTAGCACGTACGCTACTTTCTGCTGACAACCCCACATGTAAAAATTAGCTGTGCAACACTACATCTGTCAGCAGATGGAGATTTATAAGTGTCCAAAATCTCAATTAACAATGCACAATGTAGTCTAGTTTATAGACATATTATCAGACCATGAGCCATGTGTCCCCACCCATATGGAGTCACCAGTTTCACCTGCTACAGAGGGAATAACATTTACATAAGTCTGCACCAAAAAGCTGGACAAAATGAGCCATTGACCCAGATTTCCATAAAAGTTACTCCAGCTAACGTCAAAGTCTCATAAAAGTTTGTTGATGGATACTTGAAAGTCAAAAATACAATAGGCAGACATAGAGAGAGCGGAAAACGGGGACCAAGCACCGTGCTAATCCTGTTCTTAAGCACTGGACCAGTCTCACTCTTTTAAGTATGAATGATGATCTGCAAAGGCTATTATCTGACACAGAGAAAGTCAATAACATTCTGATGATAACAAAATGAGTTTGAAGTGAGGGAGAAATTAAACACTGGATATAGTATTAATTTTCATGCACTGTGTTGGATTGGAACAGCTAAATATGTGGGGTAAGCCCGCAGAGAGAGACAGCCTCATAAATCAACATTAAAAAGTTGCATCTTATTGGCCAGTTGTTCATTAGAGGCCTTTTTTTTTTCCCCAAAGCGCTGATTGATCAAGCTGGTCAGCGTGGCAGAGTGACACAGGTGGTGGTGCGTGAAGGTGATTAATGGCTCCTCATCAAAACAGGTGTGCAGAAAAAGCTTGGAATGGGCGAGGGGCTCTTCTGGAATAGCGAATATATACCGAATGCGTAACGCCCCTCATGGTTTGCAGATGCGAACATTTGCAACATCGTGACAAACTAAAATAAATAAACACCTGAATGAACAAGGTGTGTTAGGTATCAGGGTACAGTTTCAAGTTTGCTGAAAGACTTTTTTTTTTGCGCAAAAACACCAAACAGCACAATTTCTACTGGAGAGTCTGTATTTGCATAAGTTGCAAAGTAAGTTCCAAGGAGAAACAAAGCTTTTCTGCCAGGCTGTGTTTGCTCCAAACCTTGTATTTTTGTTTTTTTCTGTTGTTTTCATCTGTCTATACAGCACAAAACCCAAGGGAAATCCAGTACCTGGATTGTCACATACGACAATGCTTATTCTGTATGCAGGTATTGGGCAAATTTTCTTGATATCAAACTCCGGCACCAAGACGCATGAGGCTCTTGAACAAAGCAGCATATGTTCGTAGCACTTCTAAACAGACCCTCAACGGAGGAAAAATTCATTAAAATACTGAGGATGTCAAAATAAAAGAACCACTGACAATACAAGGGCCCTGCAGCAAATATCAATTTGAAGAAGTTCATAATGTTTTGTTTTTGTTCAGACTGCAAGATTAAGCTGCAGTCATTTTGAAGCAGTTTGTAGTGTTGTCAAGCAAATATAAAACTCTCCAGTTCCTCTCGAGTAATAATCTTACTTTGTGATGATTTTCAGCTGCTTTAAGTTTAATGTGGCTGCTTTGCGATAACAGACATGTTCCATTTATGTGCTCCAGGTCCGGCGCTCTGGTATTGTGCATGATGTCTCACCAGCAGGGCTTACTGGGACACTTATGTAATGGAGCCATCATTAATGTTATTAGTTACACCTGTGCTTTTCCTGTTAAGGCAAATCAAAATGTCTACTGTGGGAAATGTCCATTCGTGCAGGGACTACTTGGCCTCTTTCTCTCCATTAAGTCGTCTTAATTTGCCTCAAAAAGCCAGTTAAAAATGCAGATTGTCTGCTGAAGCTCACAAATATTCTTGTGTAATATTCATCTTAATATGACTCACTTTTGACATACAGAATTTATCATTATGCAAGCCTCAAAAATTAGCTTTCAGCTGTGTCACGCAGTCTTCATCAGCACTGCTATGGATGAAATCATAACAGTGGCTGAGCTTGCATGTCAATTATAAGCCATTATAAGCTTCGTAAATGGCAGTGGTAGAGCTGTTGTGCTGGATAAAGTGGCCCCTTTTGCAAGAGAGGGCATACAACAGCAGAAGAAATCAGTACAGAGGTAAACCCAGCCACTCATATAGACTGCATTCGGGGTGGGAATCAAGAACTGGATCTGTTGAGAACGGTTCCAAATCGTCCTGAGCTCATTGGTTCTTTTTATCAATGTTTTTCTGACAGGTGACGTCAAACTTGTGCATCTACGCTGCTGGAAACTTGCATCAAGAAGGAGTCAAAGTGTAGAGGAAGAAACCGTCCCAAGCGTGGCTTCATTTCACAAAGAAAGACAAGCTGAAATACCTGTAAAATGATCATTTCGAGTAAGGATGGAAACACCAGCAACATGCCGAAAGATCTGCCTCTGCAACGTAGGCTTAAACTCCAGTAGCATGTCCATTACTGAGGCTAAATATCCTATGTTATAATAACATTAACCACAGCCAGCTCATCTAGAATTTCTCAGATCAATAGGGGAATTGATAAAGAATCAGATCGATATGAAGAATGGATGACAGCATTGGTATCAATAAAATCTTATCAATTCCCATCCAGCACCAGAAACAATCAGATACCTCTAAAAAGTCTAAAAAGCATCTGTACCTGTGCTGACTGCCTTGGCCAGCCGGCGCAGCCTCCTCTGGTGCGTCTTCCCTCTGTAGTGGATCTGGGCCTGGGCGCTGGAGTTCAGCTGGATGTTGCACACCTGGCACATCGTGGCGCTGCTGCTGCTGCTTTGACGGCGCTCTCGTTTGGCCCTGTGACCTGCTGACACCCTCCTCTCCTCTTCATCATCCTCCTCTTCCTCCTCCTCCTGTCCCTCCTGACTCTTGGGAGGAGGGTTGATGTCCAGCCAGTCGGGACTCTTTGGACGCTTCATATCTGGAGAGAGGGAAAAAAAAAAAAGGTCACGCAGGGCATCAATCAGAGGTGTTGAAATTTCATGTAAAACAGGTGCAATGTAGCTCCCATGTAAGACATTTAAATCAGGATGTGCAGTCTGTATGGTGGCATAGCCTCCACAGGGGGGCAACAGAGCTCTGTTCAGAGCAGCATTGGTCTTCTCCTTTTGTTGGATTAAAACTGCAATTTTATGTTGCATTATAATACATCGATATTTCATTGTACCAAACAGAGACAAATGCTCACATGCTTTCACAAGCAGACAAATGCTGCTTATCGCTTGGATTTATCTACATCACTGTCAGCATGTACAAATTTCAATATGTCCAAATGTAATGTCCCCATTTAAGGGCTCAAATTAAGAGGACAGGCAGATTAACACCGGCATAAACACTTTGTCGTATAACCCGGCCCTTAGACGTCCATCAGCTGAAGAGGACGGCCTATCTCTGGCACACATCACAGCATTACAACAGAGACACGTGCAGTCTGTAGATAAATATCTCGTTCCAGCTTCTCTCTATTTATCACATGATAACAGCTGATTCCCGGGGTACACAAAGCGGCATGTTTCTTTGCGAGAGCACACAGCCTTAATACCTGTAATGGCTGAGTGATTGTGGCAGACTGACAGCGTAAATCAAGCTGCAGCGAAGCACGAGCTCTGCTGCGAATGTGGAAATGTCACCCAAAGTCTAACTGGAGTCTTTGTTTTGGAGCTGCTCATATGATAAAGGAATCAATTAAGTCCTCGTGGTGTTGGAAATTTTATTGTCAGCTTAGCGTTATGCAGCCCCCATCAAAGAGAAACCATCATTTGTGAAATCTTTGAGGTTCTAAAAATTCAATTTGACTGGTAGAGAGATGAAAGCGGTATGGAAATGTGTTCACTGGAATTCATCGGCCTCCGACCGGCGACGTGGACTTCAAAGCTGCACGCCATCACCATGATTACTTGAATGATGTTTGACTCTGGTAGTGGATACAGACACGAGTAACCGCTGGAGAAGATGGTGTTTTTCTGCAAAAGCAGGTGTTCAGTCGAACCAGGACCACAACAAACACATGGTGAAAACATACCTAATGTGACAGCCCTGGAGAAGTGACCTCTGTGGCCCCTTCTGATGCCTCTGGTTCCTCAGTGTATTGAAAGAGTAACTGCACATTTATGCGTAAACATATAAAAAGTCCTGTTAGCAACATTAGCACCAGCACCATTTTGGCCACATCTGCCATTATACAAAATCGCCTCATAAGCCAAGTAGTGATTAATTGAGAAGCCAATTTTCGTAATTTCTAAATTTCTTGGAGACAGGATTAGAAAGAAGTCAACCCACTCTGCAGAATAAACATTTTCTTATTTTATCACAAGGTTTAAATATAACATCTCTGCTTAGCTGTGTTTCTCTGGGTGATGCTGTCATGTGAGGAGCTTGCCAAAATCCTGGATTTGCAGAATCATCTAATAATGATGTTTTCTCCAGGTGAGTGGGCTGTAAACAATGAAGAAGGCGCAGAGACAGGTTCCTAAATATAAGGTGTGAACACACGTAAAACGGAGGGGTGAAGGAGGATTGAATGAGATTATTTTTCAGTATAATGTGATTAATAATTCACCAATGTGTCTGAATGACCAGACAGCTGACCAACCAGAGCTCCTGCTGCTGACGTCTAAGAGCTGGACTTTTAAGTGTTAATTGGCAAATTCAATTATGCATTTCTTCTATTTTTCTTTTATAAGGCATCATTTAAATGCAAATGCAATTAATCTGTTTCTAAAGTCACAGATTTACTCTTTGATTATTCTTCAATCACTGTTTCTGTACACGGAGTCTGGTGGCTTTGACGAGAGGGATACAGCGTTTGTAACCAGTTAGGTACTGGTTAATGGTTGTTGGGCTATTGAAAGCATACTCTGAGTTAAGTTTATGTCTTCAAATAGCTTTAGTGTCCATTTAACCGTCAAAAGAAATTCAATTTAGGGTTCAACTACTGAAGTAACTGATCATTCCTGTGCTACTGGGTGTAAAGGTTTTATTTTTGCCCACTCTTACTTATTACTGTTTATCACCACATGCCAATGAATGCAGGTACACACGTCATTTTTTTAAATCACGACACATTGATTGTTTTCCTGCCCAAACGAGCCGCAGGCCGAGGCAGAAATATGCTGCTGCTGTCTCACTGTCTGAAGTACAAAATGTGTCTGAGTTCTGTCAGACAGCTGCTGGATAAGAGCTCAGACTTTTGCTCTTGCCTCCGAAGTCTTTCCTCAGTAAATGTTCCGGCGTCTCAGAAGAGTATTGATGAGCAGACAGCAGACCGGGTCAGTCAGAGGGAGGTGTGGGCCGCCTAACTCACTTTAAGGTGGTTTGCATCGACATGCAAAACGGATGCGAAAACTGCCGGAAGTCAGTTTACTCATCTTTTGAAGCTGTCCTGCAAATGTTTCATCTGTATTGTCTCCTTTTAGTGTGCTTTGGGATTTTCTGAAAATCAGCTGTTGAAGTAACCCCTGCATATTAATCATGATTTTAAGATACCACTGCACTGTCCCATAAATGAATAATAAAAATAATAATATAAATGAAAGAAAAACAACACTAGACTTAATTTGCTGACAGAGACAGTGAGATGTGGCTGAAAGCTCTAGAAAAAGCTACTCAGTCAGCCTTGCATTAAGATAATTTTGCAGCATTTTAGACAATCATATAGAGAAACTATACAGAACAAATAAAATTAATGTTTGCTCATGAGAAACCTGAATCAAATGATAAAACAGGTGTTAAAATAGCTTGTCAGCACATACATAAAATGTAATATAGACATATATGTCAGATCCTGTGGTGTGTATGGTCTGTAGTTTTTTCCACAAGTCAAATGTCAAAATAAAATTATCTTAGATGACGAAGAAGTAAAACTTATATTAAAATAGAGGTAAAATCTTATTAGCGATATACGGTACACTTCATATGCCTACTGACTGCATTCATGCATATTCTGTTGTTTGTGATATCTCAATTTAAAATAGAAATGCTATTTTTTTTTTTTTTTTTTTTTAGAAAAGTATGTTTGCATTTATCTAAATGCTGAATGTACAAAAGCTTCAAGCAGCTGGTTTAACGTACTGGCACCGTCTTTAATCCACATCAGGCGCCGGTCAGACGCTGTCATTGGCTAATGTCTGAAACTGTCCACTGATGCCAGCAGTCTAGGCGTAAACCCTCCATCACACTGGAACCGCCCGACCTGCTCCATTCACTCATCTTTATGTGGTCAGCTGGACTTGGCACCTGACAGCCTCATTACAAAACATCTTTAAACAGGTTGCCGGCCGGCCGGCCAGCAGCTGCTCGCTTCTGCTGGCACTCTGTATCGCAGCCAGGGCTTCTCTGCCTGTCTGGCACCTGAGTGGGCAGCTGGGAACAGCCCAGTCCTGTGTTACAGGCCAAATGGATAAAGTTACCGGTCAGTCAGAGTGACAACCCCTCACAAAAAGTGGCCGAAGCTCTTTTTTGCAGTTTCATGCAAAGTGTTTATCTTAACGTCCTTCAAAATGGCCCATTCAGATCTGTGATGTACCGAATGGTCTGCTGGAGACAGAAACTGATGCATTTTGTGTTTATAAAGAACAGTCAAAGCTCTTTCACTCCACAAAGCCATAAACTGTGAATTTCAAAAAATCCACGCTGTCACTTGTACTTCCTTTATGCCTGAAAAGAGAGAAACTGCTTGATTGTGCGCAAGGTGTTTTTTTGTTCTTTCAATCATTATAATGAACAAAAAAAAGGTAATGTCGTTTCCATTTTGCATGTCATTTCTTCTCGATCTGCAGGCAAAAGGTGGCAGACGCTTGTTTTTTGTCTCTTGACATCAACAAAAATCACAGCAGGCTGTGTTCAGATCCTGTTATTGTGCAAGTTATGACACAGAGCTTTAAGGCTGATGTGAACAAATTGAAAAACGAACAAAAACAATGCTGCACACAGTCATCGTTCATAACATTAGCTGACTGGAATGGTAAAAGAGATAGAAATGATAGAAAAGAACTCATCAGGATGACTTCACATTAACAAGCATCAGTGCGAAGTTTGATGACGAATCTGCCTCTGCCAAAAGCACACATACCATTAAATACACTTAAGACAGAAACACACATTAAGTCCCATGACACTTCATTTGAAAAAAGTTAAAAGATATGTTAGATTATGTTGTGTTGTTGCATTCCCACTATTACTAACAAGATCAGACAGAACCATTTATTTACTTTGAGCGAAATAAAACAGCAGGTTGGATTTCCTGCACTTCTACGATGGAGCTGTAAAAAACTTCTGGACCTCTGGGTCCATCATTAATTAATTTTAATAACAAGTCCCCCAAATAAATACGTCACAAAGGATAAATTACTGTCCTGTGCTCATAGAAAAAGTGTGATAAGGAGCAAATGAACTGGGGAACTGACAAACTGTAAATATCTAAATACTGCCAGCAAAAGATGCACAAAAATACACCTATTAGTGTGAACTAGCGTACTCAAAAAGTGTCTACAGACCTTGTGGTTGGAGATAAATCCCAGCCAGCAAGATCTCTATGCATGATGGAACTATTTTGTTTGTCGCATGGTGTCATGACAAGGACGTCTGAGATGCTCACTGTCTTTATCTGTAAGCACAGTATCTGCTGTGCTGTCCTCTTAGCAGTGAAGCTATCTGGCTCAGCAGCTCTCTTTAAATACCAGCACTCGTCGGCCTGTCTGGCTGTTGAGTTGAAGATGAGGGAAGACTACATCAAAGCCAAGAATATAAAGCACAGGTCATAAATGCTGCTTCGTGTACTCACTCTCTCTGACCTGATGCCCCTTATAAAGTTGAAGTCATAAACATATCAGCTTGACACAACGCCCCCAGAGGCCTGTGTTTTCTTGACTGGATACAATTAGCATTAGATATTCATATTTATGTGTTAAAAATCACTGAGCAATTCCCTGATGTCCTTATGTAAATTTAGTTTTTTAAAAAAAAGACATTTTACATACTAAAATATAAGAATTCCTGTTAAATATCGTGCAAGGGGGCTAAATCT
The DNA here is from genome assembly GCF_039877785.1 of Chaetodon trifascialis. NCBI lineage: Eukaryota > Metazoa > Chordata > Actinopteri > Chaetodontiformes > Chaetodontidae > Chaetodon > Chaetodon trifascialis. The sequence continues at coordinate 9,078,891 of NC_092076.1, read as the reverse complement.
TAATACTAATTGTACATCCTATGAAATTTCTTACACCCACTCGACACTAAGTCCACCTGAGCACCAAAACTACTGTTATTTTGTGCTATTATCACGACTCTGCGCTCCATCTGCACAGTAGAAAGTGCCCCAAATACTCAGCGCTGTGACCTCCTGCATCTGCATGCTGTTAAAAGATTCCAGCTAATGATTCGTGTCACCAGGCAATCAAGACGCACACACTCACACACACAAACACATATCATAATAATTTACCTGCTGGTCAATCTCAGCTCTTTGTAACACTCTACTAACTTTGCTTGCCAACAGCATGCTCAGCATCTTTCTTTTATGGCCTGAGACAGCTGCATGGAAATGACCTGTCACCTCATAAAGCTCTCTATCAAGGGACTCACTCGTAGCTACAGTGTAATGTTCTCCATGTGGGTGCCTACGTAATGAGGAATCACTTATTTTGCCTTTTGGCTTGTATATATAGGTCTTTATCAGTCCCTCGTTGAGCCTACTTTGGGGTCAAAGGGCTGCAAAAACTTGTCCTGATATCGTGCTCATTAGGACATTATGTGCACAGGGAAAGGAAGCCAGTTGGAGATTAATTTTAAGATTGTATTTAACGCACCCGCACAGGTGTTTTCACTTCTCCTGGTTGGACTCCTACTGAGGCTGAATGTGGGCAGAGCTATGCTTGGCATTGTACGTGGGCACTGGACCAATAAGAAGGATAAAGGTGTAATTTTGGGCAGGTGCAATGAATCTGACAGAGTGGAGGAGGACGTCAATCAAACACAGCTTGGACATGGCAATACGCTCCCAAGAAGATCTCTAATCATTAAAATAAATGAAGTCCTGGGTGTTTTGAATGGGTGTGCTGGACTTTAAATGTTTTGATGTGGCTCTGTGGACAGAAATGTTGATCGGTCTGGTAGAACTGAAATACCTCAACAGCTATAAGATTTGTAAGGGGCACTGAAGCCTCTCTCAGGGTGAACTGTAACAACTTATCTTTTAGCACCATCATCAGGTAAAATTTTAATTTCTCCAATACTTTTCATGACCAAATACCTGCAAAACTAACGACATTTTCATTAGCCTCTTATGCTGTGTTTTGGAATAGCTAGGATATGAATGGAAAGCGCAACCTCGTGCTTGCTAGGAATAACTATAGCCATCTCTAACTTACATCAGCTGTACAATCACTTTGTTATCAGTGTTTGCATGAAGGTCTGCTAATCTCTCAATGTGTGATGGTGGATAGAGACTCACGGTCCAACCAGGTGGGCACTGGGCTGACAAGCAGCTATAAAACTGACAACCTGTTCAGTCTGTTTCCAGCAAGCTGCTGTCCCCATCTGTATGATGTGCTGCCTGCCTCCGTGTGCTCCGGTTTCACAACGGGGGTGAACGTGTTTATCACCAAGCTTTGACAAATGAAGGCCTGCTGCAAGAAAAGCTTTGGCGCTGTGAAGTGTGTAAGAGCTATTAGGAATAATAAACTGTCAAAGAGTTTGGGAAATGTCAAGTTTTACTCCAGGAACATTGAAATCAATGTGAAAAAAAATGCTGGACAGCTTTTAATTCTGTCTTCAACTGGTTCAGTATTATAAAAACGTCTTGTTCCATTTTTTTAATCATATGATAAAATTGCTTGTCAGCATGTGAATCGTTGTCCTAAATTTTCTCAAGGTGACACAGAGAAGCATGACACTTATCTATATATAGCTGTGCTTAATTCCCTGTAACTGTATATCCATTACGCTATAAAGGCTTCTGGGCTGTGTAATGCTTTTTTGCTCCTTAATCATACACTTTGCCCATTTGTCTCTATACAGGCAACACCTGTGGAATCCATGATAACCACACACAACTACAAGGTGGTCTAAGAATATATTTCCTAGAACCAAGTCCTCTGTTTAGGCTGGCCTTTAAGAATGAATGCAGAAAAAATCCAACACCCCTCCCGGCTTTTAATCCACCTGAACCTGTGAACTTTTGCAGCTCTTTCAGGTCTGCGATCTAGGAAACTTCCTGGAACGAGCAGGTCTAACCCAGATGTGTGAAGAGGTGGACCGAGGCCAACAACATTTACACACAAGGCAGCTGTTACGGAGATGTTTCAGCATATGCTCTTTTCAAAATGGCATTGTTCCAGACGCGAAGGTCAAGATGAGTTCCCTCGCCACAACACCTGTCGTCACTGTTCCATTACGTCGACAGCAGACGACAGCAGATCAAGCCTGACATGGAAAAAGCGGACAGGGGAGGAATATGAGTAATAATCCAGTTGTTTCACTACATCGGATATATTTACTGAGTGATGAGCGTGTCCATGTGCAATAAATTCACATGGAGATCATCTACAAAGACAAGACACCCTACACAAAACGTCAACACCAACAGCTCTTTCTAGTCTTGACAGTCGAAATGAATATTGAACAACTGAACAACAGGTGGACTACAATTACAGCTGTGTTCCTAGGCAACCCCACACATTGAGTGGAAATCTGAATCTGAACCTTTTCCACACAAACCGCAGCTCAATTACGCTGTAATTTGTGCAGAGCAGGCGAAGAAATGGACAAAAAGCCATATTTTACTGACTGGCGGATGAGCAAACGTGGGCAACACAGACTGTAAAATCTGCAGAGAGCTGAAGGTGAGTGTTCAGAGCGAGGCTGATTTCAGTCCAGTGACATGAGATGTATTCATCACTGCACTGAACCATAGATGGACTACAATATAGATTCGTGTATCTGCCATTTTCAGACAATTTTCTTGTACACCTCACGACGATAACCTCGACAGTCCAAAATCCAGTCACAAAAATGAGTCATAATGTGACTAATACGTGTATGTCTGTCCCCGAAGGGTGAAAGGAAAAAACCAAGGTGGTGGGAACAACTGGGATCCAACTGCTTCTTTTAAGGGTAATGTGGACTCAAAAAAAGCCTCAACAACCAGCCCTGTCTGCTGGAAACAACATGTATAAACTAAATTTAAATATACTACTACACGTAGTTTGTTTTCCCAATTCGATTTTGCAGGGAAACATAATAAATATGTTAAAAGATGCTGAAAGTGTTTGGGTTTATGAGCGTTGGTCAGACAAAACAAATTTGAAGACAACAAATAATAAACTGTAATACAAATAATGGGCATTTTTACAAACAATTAATGGAGCAGAGTGGCTTAGAGTCCATATGGGGGCATAAGTAACAAAAACAGGCATTTATCTACCTCATAATAGGCCTAGCTTTAGCAGATCGTGACAAACTATATCTGCAGGTGCTCCAGTTCGAGACGAGGTAAAACTTTTCTATGAATGTCAGTTTTTGAGCCACAACAAAGGTCAAAAATGTGGCCTGTGATAGACTTGGTAAGCATTGGTTTTAGCTTAGTCGATTACTGGAAATGCCTTTGGTTCGTTATCTCTAGCAGAGACAAGATTCTTAACTGAAGCTGTTGATCAATTGTGACCCCTACTGGCCCAAAAAAGTGTGCAACCAGCACACACAGCAGGAGACGTCCTTGAGCATTCAGTCTTAAATGTGCACAGAAACACAGTGTGTCCAGTAGTATGCAAGATTAGCTGCAGACAGACACACTCACCAACACACACGACCAAATGCTTATGCCAAGCAGAGATAATAACTGAAACAATCAGCAGAATATTTGATGAGTAAAATTGTCTTTAATTGCAGCCTTGATACACAAATGCTGATGAGTGCTGTATCTATATAGGTGCTGCCTGATGTGGAAATGAGGAGCAGGTGTGCTTATGAGCAATAATTTGGTTAATACATTAATTAAAAGGCCAACTAGTAAAAGCTTCTCATAGCTGCGTGAGCATTTCTCTCTGCATTTACAATAAGGACGACAAAGAGCTCTTTATTACGAAAGGAGCTCAAGGAGAAGCATGACTCACCTGGAGGGTTCAAAGAAGCATGAATGCACACAAGTGAGATACACACAGGTGCATTCAAGACATTAACATCCACGTATCTTGACCTTCAGAACAACACACATACACTATACCCATTCTATATGGACACATATTTAAGTGTGCTGGCATACATAATCCCACAGCATGAGTGCTATTTTCTGTCAGATCTCTATGACAAGGTCATTTGCAAATGTTCCACTCATATAATGCAGTGATTCACTCTGTTAGGTAAGTGAGTGGGAGCTGTTAAGAGGTTGCATATTTTTAGTCTCTACATTTCCCTTGGACTCAACTGGTACTGGGAATATGGGAGGACCCTGTGCGTATGGTTGTACGTAGTCGTCCGCTAATTACAAGGTGGGTGGTTTCATCCTGACGAGCAGGAGGCAACTTGCATGGCAGCCTCTGGAACGAGTGTATGAATGTGTGCGTGAATGGGTGAACGCGGTCTTGTGTTGTGAAACGCTCTGAGAGGTCAGTAAGACTAGAAAGGAACCATGTACGCAGTCTGTTTACCACCATCAACGTTTTACCATAAAAACACACCATATGCTGCACAGCAGAAAGTGCTTTTGTGACACTAAAAGACAGATTATTTAGAAAAACATATGGATATCTATGAAAATTATGGCAACACAAGATGCTGTGGAGCACCAGTAGCCATGGCGCGCGCGCACACACACACACACACACACACACACACACACACACACACACACACACACACACACACACACACACACACACACACACACACACACACACACTCCTCTGGGGTATCTTGGCCAGGTTCCCAACAAGTGTCTCTATCTATCTTGTATACACCTCACAGCAAGGACCAGATAACTAACACACACACACACACACACACACACACACACACACCAGATTAGATCCAATGTTAAACAAAGAGGGAGAGCAGGTTTCTGACATGCCAGCTCTTTAATTAGACCAGCGTTATCTGAGGACACACACACACACACACACACACACACACACACACACACACACACACACACACACACACACACACATTGTAACATACAACAGAACAACAGGATTTATCAAAAACAATAAGAAAAAAAAACAGTTCCAGGCATGCTCATTTTAGACACCCACACACACACACACACACACACACACACACACACACACACACACACACACACACACACACACACACACACACACACACACACACACACACACACACACACACACACACACACACACACAGACTCATACACCTGCTCTAGCTAAGTGTGTACGATCCAAGTCGTTTGTCAGTCCAGTGTCACAGCAAGCCAGATATGAGGGGAGCAGCCAATCAGCTGTCACTTTCTGTGTTGTGTTGGAAGACTCCACATGCATGTCGTCTCTTTGGCTAAGTGTTGTACAGGATTTGCTAATACAGGCTACTCACCCAATCTAACAGGGTTACTGAATATTAAAATCCATTAGCTGGTCACTAGACAAATGAATATTCAGTGTTTAAAACTGTGCTCCATTTTTTTTCTTTATTCAATGTTTAAGTTATGGACTCTGTCCTCTGTGCATTGGCATCCAGAGGACAAAGACCTCTCTGTGCAATCATTCAGATTGGGCAATTCTGACCAATTTTGCACAGTGCACCGTTTTTATATTGACAACTCTGCAGAGTTGTCTTGTGGAGGGACCAAAATAAAGGTTACCCCAGTATGCCCACTTCACACTGTGATGTGCCAGCTGTGAGAAAGGAGCAAGGATTCTCTCTCAAGCTTTCTTTTTCCATTGCGACACTGTGAACACCTTCTTTCTAAAAAACACTTGGCAGCAAATGTTCCATGGCCTGGCATTGGTCTGCAGCAGAGCGGCCGGGAACCACTGATTTGGATGATGGCTGGGTGTCAGTAGTGGAAGCTGATGAGAAACTGAAGAGAGAAATCAGTGAGCAGTTGAGAGGAAAAAGAAATGACACCACCAATACCGATCCTGATTAGGCAGAGAACTAAAAGCCCAATCAAGGCATCAGTGCAACAGACCAAAGCAGTATAAAGAGTACAGGCACAATATCCTTTAATAAGGGAAAGCTGTTTTTGCCCCAATACAAGACAAATGTTGTAAGATTAAATCATGACATGTACGATTTATACTCCTCCCATTCTTCAGATGCACAAACATTCACATCTACACAGTACTTAGAGTTTCTGATTCACCTATGCCGCATGCACGAGCCACTCAGACATCAGAACACATCTGGCTAATACAAACACAAGCAGGTCAATCACACTAAGATGCACTCACACCTATTATACCGACACAGACCACCATGTGCTGACTCACCACAAGGTCAGTCTCATCACCGCGACCAGCTGCAGCACGTTATCTGTTCGAGATCGATGAGATGCCGGCAGCTGTTGTCGTGTTTATGTGTAGGATTATGTGCTGCATTTCTGTCAGCGGCGACAGCTAACAAAGTGTGTGTCAAATTCAACCAAAGGATAGCATGAAGTAGCAAAGCCCCTCTTCTTTGGCCCAGAGGTAAGACCCCATTCTAAGCAACAGACTCATAAAGGTCGGTGAGAAGATGAAGAGGGACAACTGTGTATGAGTGAAACCCACAGCCCTATGTATGATGACGACGTAACCATTATCAAGTACTTATTATATTACAATTACTATATAATGATGCAGTAAATTATGAAATGGCATCTTCTCAATTGTCTAAATATTGCTACTGTTTTCTTGAACAACCCTGCATTGGGGTTGAGGGAACTAGAAGCAATTTAATATGGGCCACATTTTGGCACAAACTGCTTCATAAGCGGACAAACCCAGTCGCCACCTATTTTAAATAAATCCCCGTCCTTCCACTTAATCTTCTTTTAGCACAAACCTCGACACATTCACTTAAAGATAATTCTGTGCTCCACGTAAACACAGCTGAGGTGGGCCACAGTCAGGAATGACAAAATGTAATCTCCTTCCCCCAGGTGGAGTCTCTTAAACTGAAGTGCCTTCTAGCATATGGCTGCGCGGACTGCCTGGATTTCCTGTCATATGGAAACAGGGAAAAAATAACCCACACAGAGCAGAATTTGCGCTGGACAAGGCAATTAGTTTCCATTGATTTCCTTATGAACTGAAAAAAGAGTTGATTATTTCATCACAATGAACATTTTGTCAAAGCCGGAGTCTCTTCTCACTGTGCATGCAGTAATGTAGTCGTACCGTCAGTCATAAAACAGGCTAAAACATGCAAAAACATTTACTGAGAGCTGATAAGCTGTCCTTCTTTCACCACAGATAGCAAATATGGCACAGATGGTTCAATACCATATGTGCCTGACAGGGTTAAATAACAAGATATGAGTCTCCACCGTGTGACCTAAAGGATATAAGGGAGGACATCTCAGTGTGGCTAAAACCCCAAGCAAGCATCCAGCTCCATGATAAAACAGGAGCAGAGGACATGGGATCAAGCCAAGGATGAAGAATAGTGCAGCAGGAGAGGAGAGGATGCTTGGAAAAACCAAAATGGGACAGAGGAGCTCAAACAGAGAGATTTTAACATAATAAGGAAAGTAAAGGCAGTGCAGTAGATATACAGACCAAAACACACAAGAGACCGAGGGTGATGGAAAATGAATTATGAGAATCTACGGCTAGGACAAGTGGGAGAACTGGGACGTTGGGGGGAGCTTGGGAAGGACAGTTTTATTTTTTATCTGGAGGCAGCGACTGCACTCCAACCAAGGGCAACAGCAATAGTGGGCATCTGTCATCGGCCATCTGGGAGAGCCCTAAGGCTGCAGTGGGGACCAAAGCAAATGTGACCTGTGCATGAATGACAGCAGTGTGCTGGAACGCTAACAGTGCTTACAGTCACATGCAAACCGCAGAAAAAAGCAAGAACGGGAAAAGAGGAACGTGTTCTAATAATCCAGTGGGTGAATACAATTCATGCAAATATGGCGCAGCTTTCAGTACAAGGCTTTCTATTAATACACCCGGGGAATCAAACAGTTCATTAATCAGACTGTTTGATATTTTGGGAAATGTGCTTATTTTCTCTCTTGCAAAAAAGTTAGATGAGAAGCTCAATACCACTCTCATCTCTGTCTGGTACATACAAAGCTACAGGTAGCAACCAGTTAGCTTAGCTTAGCATTAAAAACTGGAAACAAAGAAAATTTAATTGGTTTTTACCCAATGCAATAAAATCCACCTACCAGCACCTCTAAACCTCACAAAATTAGCACGTTATATCTGAGTTGTTTAATCAGTGTCAAAACTGAAGTAGAAAATTAAGCGTTGGACTATTTCCTGGTTCGGAGCAGTAACTTCCTGGAGCCGCCTCGAAACGGGTCCAAGAGAGCCTGCCAAGAAACAGTCGGACTGATTTTTCTTTTTTACCTTTGGACAGAGCGAGGCTAGCTGTTTCCCCGTGTTTCCAGCCTCAGCTAAGCAATTGGCTCCAGTCAGAACTATTCCTTTAAGCCAAGATGGTATCTTGTGTTTCTGGCGCCACACTAGCTTGTAATATTTTTGTAATCCGCTGCTTTAATTATGTGTTACACTGCGAAGGAACAACTCTAAATGGGTCAAGCAAAGCTCCACTCTTCCATTTCAAATTCTCAAATGTGCCGTTAGAAATCAAAATATAAAAATAATCTAGATAAGAAGTCATTTGGTGCTAAATAAATAGCTTTTAAATAAATAGCTTTTGATGACCAAACTTGACAAATCACCTCTGTGAGCTTTCATTGTGTGCTCCTCAAACTAACATTATGTCAGCATATGCTTTAAATAAATACAACCAGAGATCATCCAGGGAGGTTGAGGATCATAAAAATGTGGCTGATTATAATAAGATGGATTAGTTGAGACAACTGCGCTGTTCTCCTTCTCTGGCAGGGAGAGTGGGCTGCTGAACGGATCGGCCTGCAGTCAGCTGTAATCCTCCTCTTCCTTCCTTCCTTCCACGCTCAAAACAAGACTTGACCCAAATTCTCTTTAATAGTTTTAGATACATTTAACAAAGGGGGTTTATTGCAAGAATTAGCATCTCTAAGTGAGGCCAAAAAATGTGTGAAATGACACAGTATGTGGTGTTAATTGGTGAAAGTCAAGCTATCATTTTTGCTGTGCTATCCACCCTGCTAACAACAAGGAAACACACACGCTGGCTGTCTGAATTCAGCAGCTGCTATCGTACATGTCGAAGATGAAATCTAAAGCTCGCTGTGGTTTATTTCATTAACTGAACAACTCTGCTTTGTCAAAACAAGCGCATTCAAGGTGGAAAGCGCAGCTGACTCACAGTAAAATACCAGATGTGTTAGATCAGTGTGGCTATATTTACCTGGTCATTTTAGCCCCCGTTTGCTGAGTCTTGGAGATGCCAAAGACAAGTTACCTTCACTCCAGTCAGTCTTAACTCTTTTAAAAAGTTTAGTTAGTTCAGTGCCTGATGTTCGAAGCCAGTGCAGCTACTTTCTCTAACCATTGTTGAAGAGATGTATATAAAATAAAGAGTCATTTAGACTCTTAATGCAATAGATTTGTTCTTCATTTGTACTGCAACAACATCACAAACCTGTAAAAACATGAATTATATGTATTCTGTATAGGCTGCAGCCTATTTTAGGTCTATAGGCTAAAATGTACGTGCTTTTATGTACATCTCATGGGTTTCCTTGTTTGTGGCTCTGTCTTGTAATTTGTAATATTCAATGTGTTGAACAGCTCTTTTTTCTCTGTCTGCCGCTTTTGTCACACACCTGTACTCACACCTGAAAGTGTACACTATCTACCTTCTCTGCTATCACCCATGTTTTGGAGGACCTTGACATGTCATTGACTCTCTGAAGTATCTTCTGGAACAATGTCAAAACAGGAGTCATGGGCCATTTCTGGAGAAAAAGTCATTAGGCGAAGGTTTCGGTGTCTCACAGCTGTCTTCACAGGCTCTGCTATCTGCTGTCTGGCTGAATAACTCCACCTCCCACAAGCGTGACTTCTTTATAAATAGGCGTCCCACCTTTAACTTATATTTTCAGCAGCTTGCCAAATGTCTATTTTGAAGGAAGCGAAGTATTTAAATTCTGAGAATAACTTTGAACAGAAACTTGCCAATGAAGACCACAGGGGTAGCTCTTTGATGCAGGACCATTCAATTCCCCTGGCAGCGACACATGGGTGTGAACACGTGTTCGTATTTGGAGAGGACCCCCGGGCAGAGCAGGGTTAAGCCACTTCCTGCCTATTTTCACATTGGGCTTCCTGCTCCTGACAGCTCTGAGATCAGTGACGGCATTACACTGATACGACAGGCTAAAACAGAGATTCATGACATCTCAATCACAGACAGACAACTTATCACAACCTGCCTCCCTCTCTATGCACATCTCTTGCTCTGTAAGTTACATTCTCACTATTTGTAGAACTTCAGCAAAATGCTAAATATGTTTATGCTAACTGATCGCATGCCAAGTAGAAAATCCTTCCATTCGGAGGGGAAACATATGCTTTCCATGTGAAGTGATAGCAGGAGGTGGGAGGAGGGAACCGTGGAGGCAGGGATGACTAATGAGGATGACTAAGAGATGTGTTTGGGGTGGTTTTCCGTGTCATTTGTCTCGCCCATGTCTAGCTCATCAGCTGATAAATATACATTGTGTGGAGTTGGTGGTGAGGCTCCATCGTAGCTGCTAGCTCTTAATATAGACGGCACATATAGAGTGAGCAAAGAACATATGAATATAGAGATTAAGCCATTACATCTTCATCTAACACTGAGCTGATCAGTTTATCTTTCAGATCACCTCATTAACACTCGAGATGCCCTGAGCCAATAACTGAGGCCTTAATAAAGCCAATCAAATGCTCATCCTTAATGTACCGTACTCTGTTTCGCTAAGCAACGATGCTAATTATCATTAGCAAAAAGAAATGTACAGAACAGTCATAGCTATTCATATCAGATGTCGCTAATTAACTTTATTTTCGTGAGTCACCAGATAACAGGACGACTGCCTGTTGTCTGAGTGTTATCTCTACAGCCGACGTCAAAGACCCTCGTGAGGGAACAACCTCCACTCTGCACCATCGCTGTGCAGCCAAGATCTGCGTCTCAAACAGATCCAAAAGAGTTAGACTGAGTTTCAGGAGTCACGTTCTCCTGTTAAATTTTCAGTTATATTAAATTAAGTTAAACTTGTAATAGCTTTGAACCGGCGTCTTCAGTGTTAGTAATAAGTAGCTTATGTATAAAAAGTTGTCTACATCTGTTATTTCAGTGTGTCAGATACAAATTTCATCAACATATAAGTAAATATAAGAGGAAGATGAGACTTGATGTCGGCAGATAATCAATATTAGAGGACTCACATCCCAATTCATAAATAACCAAACCACCACCAACGCAGTAAAATCAATACCAAATAAAATTCAAAGCACATAAACACACACACCCCCACACAGCCATCGCATACAAACAATTGGAAGAGCACATTCAAAACAACATAAACTAGTGACACATACAATCTACTGTAAAGCTGAAATGATTAATTGATTAGTCAATTGACAGGAAATGAACTGACAACTATTTTAATTACTTATAGTTTGTTTCATCTTTTTCCTTCGTGATTTATGACTTAATATTTTTCCCCTTGGTGCACAGCTGCTGAAGGTTTAAACAGAGGAATTTGTGCTGAACTACAGTAGTATGTGATATGTCTCTGTAAAACAATGTGGACAGTCACAGAGCCAATTAAACTCTGTGGCAGAAGACATAAGAGGTGATACTGTGTGTAAGGTGGGTTATATTACAAAAGAGTAATAGTGAAAAAAGTGTTATTTTGCTGATTCTTGGTTACGTGCATTAATAATTAATAATTAAATGATTCCTCACTTCAGTGAGAACTGCTGAGATATCTCATCACATTGTGAAGAAACTCAACTGTGTTTTATTTTTGGAGCAAATCTTCCCAACATTGACAGTCGGCTGCAGATAAGATCGCTGTTCTTTCTCGCTCCCATTCCTCGAATCATTCATCCTCCACGTTCTTATCTGCACTGACTCGTATTGGAAACCTGAAGGGCTAAATTGGATTGACTTTTAATTAGGTGCACTCCCTTGGTAAAATGGGTTTAATTGCCTGAATTATCTCACTGGTTCCTTAATGTGGTAGGGCAAGGAGCACCTGGACAGCTTTTTAAACCAATAAATCAGTCTTTTTGCTGTCACTTAAATCAGTCTGGATCAAATTCCTCCAATTAAACTGATAATTAAAGGCAGTTAATGACAAACACTGCCTGAATTTTTATATAGTCCGATGCAAGAAGTAATGTGTGCAGCCCACAACTTGTTTTAGCTCATTCACACCACTTACAGTACACAGCATTGTTTTTCACCACAGCACTCAGGTGCTTTCAGCGAAGAAACTCTAAAAACCTACTGTGCACTACCTGCTCAGCACCAAATAGCAAATAAACACAGAGAGAGAGAGAGACTAGCTCTCTAGAAAAGGCCAGATATTTCCCTCAGGAGCAGATAGAGACCGCAAACAGAGCTAAAAGGGAGTAAATATCGAACTTACACAAGACTCCAGATGAATGATAATGTTGCTCTGTAATTGCTGGATGTGTAAATAAGCAACTGTTTGCTAACACGTTCAACAGATCAGCTTTAAAGGTGATGATACGTCAGTGTTCATACCTTGTTTCTGCTTATTGCAGGTTTAATGCTGTTTTCACTTTCAACACACTCCACTGGTTTCAGAAACCTCGGGGATGAAAGCAGCCCAAGCTAATCACTGACAGCTCTCGCTGTGTCCACACTGTACCTCTGCAGTGACTGTAGCCTCGACATCTTTGAAGAGACGCACATCAGCTGTGGCGTCGCCGCACAGCCTTTGGACACGGTGCATCCTCTTCTAGGATGTGACAACTCTGAATTGTCCTGTTTCATCTGTGTTGTCATCACTGGTCCCACTCTCCCACAGTATGAGATGAATAAGACATAATCAGAAATGCCCTTACATGAATGTTTTTAGAAACGAACTCTAACTAAAACTTGAAATTGACAGACATTTCCTGCACAATGGCCAACAAAAACATAATATTTAACGATATTCCACTACTATTCTTGCATTACGAGACAATATGGAGCTCTCAGCAGCTGTTACCTTAAAGAGCGATCATCTATCCCCCGGAGTTAAATGCTCCACAGGGAATCGAGTTGGCAGCAGATTTTGAGTCTTGCAGATCATACACAAAACATTTCCTCTACCGTAAATCAAACGGTAGATTAATGAAAGTCATTTCAGTCAAATGACCAATGATCATAACTTGTTAGTGGACAACAGTCCAGAGGCTTTTCCGTCAGCTCCCTGTGATTCAGTCATGACTGAAGCAGAAGGCACTAGAAAGCAGCACAGCCAAGCTATAATGGCTCCTTCAATTAACGGCCATTTAATTTGGCCTGCTTGACTGGCCTTTTGTGTTCAGCAGTAATAGCCATTAGAGAGACTGTAACACACCATTTAATGGAGGAACAAAGAGCAAAATTATTCCAGAAGAAGAGACTGCATGACAAATCAGGTGCGAAGCAAAGCGGTTTGATCCAAGGAAAAACGAAAACATTTCAAAATGGCCACGGTGCTCCTTTTCTGACCAAATCTAACACATGTCCTCACCTCAGATCCTGTAGATGAGGCTGTCTTGTGTCTCAAACCATCAGCGTCAATCAGTTACACACACAAACCTTTCTATTCAGTGCATCAAGAATCAACTTTGAACCAAAACTCAGACAATAGCCTCACACGTCTCATGATCAGCCAACATCATTCTCAAAGATAAAATGGAGCAAAATCATACAAAGGACATTTTCTCTGTGGCCATATCATGCATCCGCACAGCTGCACATGAACATACGTGCCATACGTAAGACACACACACACACGCAAAGAGAAGCATTTTCATACTGCTGCCTGCTGTGTTGAATCTGCACCTGCGATACAGTCACAGGGAGATGGAGAGGTAATGGACTGTACGAAAATGCAACTTCCCACACAGCCCTCAAGGTGTCTGTCCATCCCTCTGTCCATATGACGGCGACTCAAAGTGCGCCTATCCATCAGGACTGCTGTGTTACATTCATTCGGCTGTTTCTGCAGACGTCATTATGCAGTGTTTTTCAGAACACTGGTTGAAATGTGATGTGCATTAGACCATTGTTTGGGTGTTGCTAACCTAACCAACAGCATTTTGGGGAAAATACTCTGGCAGCAGCATGACGCCATTACCAATGCTCTCAAAGAAGATAGAGACGGAGGAATCAAGGGACTCTGTGTATATATCAGTGTAGACTTTAGCACCTTGTGCATTGACATTATAGGACACCATAACAGAAGAGCTTGTTGTGTGTGAGGAAGAGGAGTGCGTCTGTAAGCATTGCATCTTTCCTGACAGCCAGCATTTATGTTGTTTCAGATTCCTTCACATGAGACCAGCAGCTGGCGAAAAACACTTTCATGTTTTTCTCAACAGGGAAGATGATGATCCAACCTCAGGGGACATGATTCATGCTGTCGATGCAGTGATATATGTGAGCTGTGAAAACTACTTACAGTAGGTGTAACCAAACATTAAAGACAAGAAAGCCTGTCTCTCCTCAGTTTTCAGTTTATTACAGCCAAGTATTGACCTGCTTGCGCTGTCACTGCATGTGTAAGACATTGATCTTCTGTGGGCATGTGACATTTTTGCAGCGCCTTGAAGGATTGTTTTTCGGTCCTTAGCTCCAGCTGATCAGACATTTGTTACCCCATGTCGAGCGAGCGTATCAGACATGCTTTTTACTTGCTCGTAATACAGCAGATACGCTCTCATTTTAATTTATGCAGCTGTCTGCACTGACTGCGTGCAGGTTCGCGTCTCAGCTGCCTTTCACCTGAAGCGTTTATTTGCGCTCTAAGTCTAAGTCTTCAACAATAAAGGTTGATGTCCAACATTCTGCAACCTAAGCTATTCATAAAGTCAAACTTCATGGGCTTACTACACCTGCAAGATATGAGGAAAACCTGGGATGTGCAATAGTGTTGTTTTCATCAACGAAAATTATGATGAAATATCGTGACAAAAAAAGGGGATGCAACGTAAATGCTGGTCATGTGAAGATAACTATAATTAAATATATAATGCAATACTGTTGCCGAATAAATGTGGTTTACAAAATAAAAACTCCATCCATCCATCCATTTTCTATGCCACTTATCCCTTTCAGGGTCACGGGGGGGCTGGAGCCTATCCCAGCTGTCGACGGGCAAGAGGCAGGGTACACCCTGGACCGGTCGCCAGTCGATCACAGGGCAACATATATACACACAGACAGCCATTCACGCTCACACTCCTAGGGGCAATTTAGAGTCACCAATTAACCTAATGAGAACCCACGCACGCACAGGAAGAACATGCAAACTTCACACAGAAAGGCCCGACCCGGGAATCGAACCAGCGACCCTCTTGCTGTGAGGCATGCGCACTACTTGCTGCGCCACCGTGCAGCAAAAAAATAAAAAATAAAAAATAAAATAAAAACATTGATGAGATGCTCTAGCAGTTGTTATTTTGTCGACCACATGTAGTCTCGTTTTTATTCGTCAACAATATTGCATTATATATTTATAGTTATCGTCACATGACCAGCATTTACGTTGCGTCTCGTCTCGTTTCTGTCACGTTATAAAGGTTCATTGACGACGATATTTTGTCATAATTTCTGTTGACGAAAACAACACTAATGTGCAATAACGTTGTTGACTATTGAGATGATGATATAAGTTGCGATAAACAAACTAATTTTTAAGTGTGCGTATTAGCTATCCAGTTCCTATGTCTTTCTGCTTTAATAGGTGCACTGCTAGCATAGACCTAACATTGATTAGCCTTTGCCCACTGAATAAAGAAATGAAATACATTATTTGAAACATGCTTTTAAGTGGACAAACTGCACAAGATGACTATGTTAGTTAACCTCGGGGTCGCCACCAAATTGACACAAATTCATCTTCATCCGAACAGTAGCAGGAGGCTTTGTTAAACAGCAGCCCAGGCTAATGTAGGTTAAAATATGAAACTAGCCTACTTCGCCATCAGGTTCAGTGTAAAATTATGAATGACTTGATGTGTTCCATGTGTTGATGGAAAAGCAGATCATGAATAATCACATATCAAAACAAGATGGTATGATGGACAGAAGGTTTGGCTGGTTTTCTTTGCTGGTCAATGCTTTGACAGAACTGGTGTAAACAATCACTTCAGTGTTGCATAAACATCGTCTTCATGCGAACGCGACCAGGCATGATGCTTGCGGGCTAGACACAAGGTTAGGAGTGATCAGCAGGGAGTCGGGGAGGTGGCTTTGCCCTGTCTTCACTTCTAAGCTGCCAAATAAACATCACAGTTATCAGTCCAGAGGCAGACTTAAGCTGCCCAGTGTGAAGGAGACTGTCATCTGACTTGTAATGACACAGCCCGAGAGCCATTACATCTTTGATGGGAGACTTAAGCAGAAATCCATTTCAGTGCGTCTGAGGTGAGGCAGACTCAGAGGGGAAGGTTTGGAAAGAGCAATCTGTTGTGCGTCTGTTGTGATAAGGCGTAAGCTGCACATTTACTGGTGGAGGCTTCCTCTGAGGGTGACCGTGGTTTGTCATTTCACCAACAGTCGATTTCAAATTATGTCTGATGCTGGAGGTTTTTTTTGCCAGATTAGCCGCACAGAAGGAAGACAGAAGTCTTTTGTCTAAAAATTTCTTGTCTTTCTGTCACTTTTTCCATGTTGCTATCAGACATCTGCAGAGGAAATGTGTGTTGATAACGCAGGCAGCAGGTGCAACAATAAACTCCCGGGCAGAAAATGGCTCCTGTGAGGTGACTGTGACAATGCAGCACAGTGCATATTGATCATACGCACCATTTTTCACGTACCTATATTTTCACTCTCTACATATCAACCAGCATAATTACAACCCTGATTCCAAAGGCTGCTTTGCAAAACGTAAATAAAAAAACAATGCAATCATATTTACAAAGTGTTCCTGAGCTCATGTAGTAATACCCTTTATCCAATCATGTGTTCACAAAGTGGTGAACCTCGCTCCATCCTCGCTTGTGAATGAATGAGCCTTTCCAGGATGCCCCTTTCATACCCAATCATGGTACTATCACCTGTTACCAATGAACCTGTTTACCTGTGGAATGATCCAAACAGATGTTTTTGGAGCTTTCCACATCGTTCCCAGTCTTTAGTTGCTCCTGTCACAACTTGTTTATGCTGCATCAAATTCAGAATAAGCATATTGAGATTTCTGTAAGTTAAAACTTCAAAATACGGTGCTTTTGAAAAGATAGCAACTTCATAATAAACATGCAAATTATGTTTATCTAACTGGGTCTGAGAAGGTTTCATAAGTAACAACAACATGAAAAATCTGCCTGAAATTAGCCTTAAATGAGCATTAATGAAGGTATTTTGTGAAATTAGAGAAATTAAACCCTGATACATCAAACAGACTGTGGTTGCCATGGTGAGAGGAGTGTCTGATGCTGTGCTCTGTCGTGTTTTGGTGGACCGCCCCGACTGATTTAAGACCTGAGGTCCTTTGTATCAGAGAGCAGGTGGTAAACTCCATGTGCACCTTTAACAACCCTGCTATAAGCAATATCTGTAGAAAAGCAATTTACTGCATGATGAAGTACTTGTAATGCATTGCTGTTCCTGAAAGCATCCTCTGTGAAGCCCAACAGTCACAGACACAGTGAAAAATCCCATAATAATCTATCCTAAGACAGAGCGTGTTTTAGTGTAAGACTGTGGGAAAGGGAAGCAGGATAAATGTCTCACAAGGACAACTTCATTTCACATTTTTTCAAGCTTGACTGAGAGTTATTTGAGTTAAAGTATTATTATTGTATATTTGTTATTAATTTTTCTTAAAGAAACTGTATATTGAAAAAGTTGATAATTGTGTTCAACGAGCTGTGTTCACGACCACGACAACGACTGAGATTTCAGTGTGATATTTAATGTCGTTACATTTGTTTATCAAGAGACAGAACGTGCTTTTAAAACTAACTACTAGTTTGTCAGTGAAAAACATGAACGTTTATCTACAGAGTTGACAGGCACACACTAAAATGATGGGTTTAGTTTAAAATAATAACATGTGGGTGCGTACACCAAGCGTGTTTCTACTCATTATTGCGAGGCTCATGCGAGCGAGGGATGTAAACATTAATGGCATCCTCCTCTGCTGAGCTGTAACGTTAGCTAGCAGTTAGCAATAAACTAATGTCCATAAGGTAGCAATGTCAGGCTAAGGTCAGGTGAGTAGATGTACACTTTCCACTGCGCAGTGATACAGTTCACGGGTGTAGTTCGGTAGAAAGAAATAGTCCCCACAACAAGGTCTGTGGATTATCTTGAGTAACCATGTCATGATTTCCTTTGAGCAACACAAGCTGAGTGCCATCCAGATCCATTATATTCAAGAGAAGGCAGGCATCTCTACACTTTTGTGTGAACCGTACCTTTAACATAATATTATTTCACTTTGATAAAAGTTTTCGACACGTTGAGCTCAAGCAGACATCATGCAGGTTAAGTTAAGTTTATTCCTTACGAAAACACTTTTAAATTTCAACCTGGATGGCTTAAATTTGATTAGTTATTTGTCTGCATTTAGAAAGCAGTGCCAGATGTGTGCTAGTGGAAGCGTATTAAAAGTGTAATTTCATTCAGCGCCACTGAACTGCGACCTTCATGTGGTCTGCTCTCCGTAATTT
This sequence comes from Chaetodon trifascialis, assembly GCF_039877785.1. Classification (NCBI taxonomy): domain Eukaryota; kingdom Metazoa; phylum Chordata; class Actinopteri; order Chaetodontiformes; family Chaetodontidae; genus Chaetodon; species Chaetodon trifascialis. Next base: position 9,060,119 of record NC_092076.1, on the reverse strand, counting down.
GGTTTCAGGATGTAAAGAAAAGGTTAGAAAAAGAGACAAAATAAAAGGTTACGCTTGATAAACAAACTTGACAGCCTGCTGATGCCGAGCAAAGCCTTCAGATAGATCATAATTTCAAGCTTTATTATTCGTAACATACTATTCCTACTGGGACTTCAGAGACATGTTTGTAGTTTCACCACATTGACCTCTTTTATCTAATAAACTCTTTTATAAAATTTATAATGTTATTTCAGGTTTGCATACAACCATGTTTCTCTGTAATGAAGCGCAGGCAAGATACAACATAATCACTCTTTATCCTATTGTTTTCATATAGTAGACTTAGGATAATACACTTTTTTGTATTTTTCTCATGCGGTTTCAGTACAATGTTAGCGCAGAGACTGTTTGATTTATGTGTATTGTTCTTGTTTAATTGCATTTTATCTTGCCAACTATCCAGAGGCTCTTTAGATAAAAACAGACAGATCTGTGTGCGAGTTGGGTGTCATGGGTAGTAATGCATTAGTCAAACTTGAATACATTCGTTGGGATGATAACACACACATTAGGAATTCCACACCCCATGGCGGGTAAATATTATCTGGGATTGCCAGTGAGAGAAAACACAGCTCTGGCTAATTACTGGTCGTTTTACCAGCTCGACTCGAAGGCCTGACAGTGACGAGTCTTGTAAGAAAATCTTTGCTGGGTCATGCTGATGACAAAAAGTAATATTCCTGACACGTCAGAAAAAAATGTTTTGTGGGTGATTGTTCAATCCTTGGTGGACTTTATCAGCAGGAGCCATGAGTCCATAGACAGTGAAGGGCTGGAGCTCAAGCTGCTCCCATCCCAATCTCGTTCCACATGATTATTCTCAATTTCACAGCTGATGGTTTTTACTGAGACAGACGGCAGCAGCCAAATGTCAAAGTACAGAGGCGAACGCTCTGAGGTGGGAGAGAAAGTTAGAGGGAGAAAAAAAGATGGCTGGTCTGGCTGGTCAGTCAACTTCATCACCAGCGTTTGTGCTCTGTGAATGTGTCCTATTGTCAGGTGCAGGAGGGTGAAGGACGCAGTGTGCAGCTAGATCTTTGGCCTGACAGTACAAGCAGCGGTAGTATTCAGATCCTTTTCTGAAGTACAAGTACCAATACAACCACATAAAAATACTCCATTACAAGTAAAAGTATCACATTCAAATTGCTTCTCAGATATTACCAGTAAAAAGTAAAATTACATCTTTTTTGAGTCTCCAACGATCATTTAAAATATCTGAGCAGTTTAGGGGGAGACGTCTTTATGGTGAAACAACTCATAGACGTCTGAAACACGACAAGGAGACACAACGACACACTGATTTTAGTGTGTGAGGTTCTGGCCATGCAGGTAGATGCAACAAGGATAAAGACACACATTCATAACTCCAATGACATTTTAACTTGAATCATTCCAGAGACGCCTGAACACAGCTGGAGTGAACTATCCCCCCATCATATCAACCTGACACTGTAGGTTGTATTGAGTGGATAACTCAAACACACACACACACACACACACACACACACAAACACAAACACACACACACACACACACACACACACACACACACACACACACACACACACACACACACACACACACACACACACACACACACACACACACACACACACACACACACACACACACACACAGTCCTGTGGCTGAACATAATCACTAAAGCACCAAATCAATAGCTGGCAAACAGTCCCCAACCAATACACAGCAACTCCTGTTTGAGTAGTATTTGCTAAAAACTTGTGTCATGCTTCTCAAGCTGTTTGTTCAGGCTTTTAAAGACCAAAATATATTTTTACGACCTGTTTACAGAGGTGGGAAATTAACTTTTCAAAATGTGAACATCTACCAGCCACTCAATAGTAAATCTGAGTATCACAGACAGGCTGCAGAAGTCAGTTTGAGAAATGGATCAACACATTGCTGCTTTTGGTCTTTTCATGGGTTTGTATGAGCGCTGACAGCCATGTTCTATAAGAAACATTAGCTTATAATCATGTTTCTTTAAACTCTTTTGCTGACCTGGACCCGTCCAAAATCCTGCACATAAGACAATGTTTGCCTTTTTGATTGTTTGATTATCACCCACTAATGTTCTGCTGATCATCCCATTGATTCATAAACTGTTTCCACTTGCAATCTGCATGTGAGCAGTATGCACAAATCACTTTTGTGAAATCAGCCACTGAACTCCCACAGAAAATATTAAGCTCTGAGCATCACACAGGGAAGACAGGTACAGCTGATTTATTTCCAGGAAGCTCTCCAGTGCTCCCATTAACTGCCTTTAAGAATACTTATTTGGCCCACAAAGCACAGGGTGGTCTTGCAGTGCAATTTGTTGCACCTGCTTAAAAGCTATGAGCTAGCCAGACCTCTCAGGTCACTCTGCGCTGGTCTGGTGAAACTGATTTTTTTATGCTCCCAGTGACTGAAATTGCCTTGTTGAGGACTTGAGTTGTGCTCAATTCTTTTAAACGCAGCACCCAAAACAATTACCTATTGAGAAAGCTGTTATCCACCTGTTTATCTGTCTGCTGAGTATTACAGTAAATAGTAAGCTTTGCCTTTCTTTATGAAGCTTGTGAATTTGAGCCTTCATGCTGCTTGGATAGTGTGTGTGGTCCAGCTGTGAGCACAACTAAGAGCCCAACAGAATCACCAAAGGTACAAAAAAAACTACAAACTCTCCCAGCCTCACACAGGGGGAGAGCTGGTGAAAATTACAGCATCACTCTGGAGAGTGGGCAGCAGGAGGTGCAGGATTTGATGAATCAAGGACCTTTTGTTCACAGCGAAAATGACTGCTTGCATGCAGTTGGAAAGAACATCTCTCCGGCGATGCGGCGGTGTTTGGCAGGCGGGCGGGCGTCATTTAGAGCCATTTAGGTTTGAAGCCGATGCAGAGGGGGATGGAGGAGAGCAAGGTCATTTAAAGAGGATGCAGAAGATGATGATGTGGACTGGGCTGGGTGTTTAAGTGGGTCTACTCTGCTTGAAGTGAGCAGCAGCAGAGTACGCCATGGCAACACACAGTAATGACAGTGTGAGACACACACGTCTACAGGAAGAAACACAGGCTGAACTGAAATATTACAAGCAAGACCGACACATAAGGTGCCTCAACACACTGAAGGATATGGGTGAGTATGCACATGTGTACAGTGGAGACTTGCCCAATGAGTCAGTCAATAGAAAATTAACCGGTGCTTTAATAATCGATCACGTTTTAAGTCATTTCTATTTAGCAAAATGCCAAATAATCAGTGATCCCGGCTTCTGAAATGTCAATATATGAATATTTTTTTCAGTCGTCAATCATAGTAAAGTGAATACCTTTTGGTTTTGGACAAATCAAACACTCTGAATGAGTCATCACGGGCTTTAGGACATTCTGATGGCATTTTTCACTATTTTCTTACATTTTATCACCAAAACAATCAATACATTGTTGGAGAAAATAACCTCTGCTCACTGAGTTCACTCTTTTTCTTCCCATTACAATACATTCACCGGATGATGGGAAGATACACATCAGCCAATGGGCCACCTACACAAGAATGAAACGGGCTGATGATAAACTTGTGTCTCAGGATTTTGACCTCCTCAGACTTTTTCCCTTCTTCATGCACCATGGAAGTAGCTGAAGTTGTGCCAGATATCCATTCTCTGCCTCCCCCGACATAGACTCACAGAGGATCGAACCACCAACCCATGCCATTAACGACCGACACGTTCTACCACTTGAGCTACACACCTGCCCTACATATGTCCAGTCCTTTAAACTAGAACCTGTAAAGGGCCAGGAGCAGGTGATGGCCTCAAAGAAACAGACTGCTAACAGCTGAAACAGGAATTTCCCCTTGAGGGACGAATAAAGGAATATTGAATTGAATTGAATTGAACTGAATTGAAATATTTGTCTTTTGTAGCGTCCACAGTTGAAGCTGTGTCTATAGTCTATGTCCGACCCCACCTCTAATTTCCAGCTTCTTCCACAAAGTACTTCAGGTGACTGTAAGACACACGCAGGCATCTGCACAAGCACACACACACACACACACACACACACACACACACACACACACACACACACACACACACACACACACACACACACACAGAGTTCTTCTGTGGACAGAGCCGATCTGGATCCATTCATGATCTGGATACACAACATTTGACCTTCATCAACAGGCAAGAAATCCCCGTTTAAAAAATTAGACAGAGCTGCTCTCTGATCAGCGATAACTTCATGTTTGAGCCTCTCAAACAATTTCTAATGATAATTAATTGAAGCTGTTTTAAATTGACGACAACAAACGTTGCTAGTAACTGAGGAACTTAAATGGGCAAAATGTTTATATCCTGGTCCAAGAACTACAGTATAACCACGTTATTTAAAAAACACACAAGTATACGCGTACTGAGGAAATATTGTGTTTATGTTTAAAAAAAGTAAGACACCAACAAACCGACCGACACACTGATGTCCTGCTGGTATGAACATTAAAGTGATTTCTCGCTTTCTCAATTGTCCCAATTGTACTAGCTAATTTGTGTCAGCGTTGGCCGAAAAAAATGATTTTTTACCTCGTGTCAAAGAGACATACTGCAGAAACATTTCGTCGACAGACAAGAACAGACTCCATGCGTCCAAAACATCGCAAACGGCTTCGACATGTAGGAATGAAAGACGTTTTTCTACCTGTGTGAGATGGTTTCACGGTTCCTCCGTCGCTGCTGTCCATTTCCAGCTGTCACAGAGTACAGCGCGAGCTCAACCGGCAGGCGTTTCAGTCCCGCGAGCGAGTCAAGAAAAGACAAACCACGCGGGTACGGTGCGCGCGCCGTGCCAGTGCCGCCTGCGCGACTGAGATACCAAATCACTGCGCGCGAGGATGAGAGAGAAGGGAAAGGACAGTTGAAATCGATGGGTGTGAGAAAACCGATCTGGGAGCAGCGGTAAGACGTTATGAGACTGTTTTGGTTTTTTGGGGGTTTTTTTTGTTTGTTTGTTTTTTTTTAAGAAAGACTGGATTTGCTTTAAGCAGAATGAGGAACTTTTTAAAGGCACTCAAAGAGTAGAGCTGCCTGTACACTGAGCTCACAGCAGTGATTTGAATAGAAATGCAGAAGTTGACGCAGCATTTCCAGGGATGTCAGACTTTTTGTTCCCAGTAAATTTCTTTTTTTTTTAAATACTAAATAAACACAGTCTTGGTGTTTTAGTGTCCTCGCCATGGCTATTCATATTATCACAAAATAGACATTACCCACCAGTACAGCCTGATAGTGTTTGTTTGTTTGTTTGTTTGTTTGTTTGTTTGTTTGTTTGTTTGTTTGTTTGTTTGTTTGTTGTTCTGAGGCCAGCAGCTCTATTGACACTGTTTGGTCTGGTAATAATGTATCATTGTTTTTTAACATTAGGACGTGACATAAACATTTTAGATATATGTTCCTTAAATTTGTGACATTATGTACTGAATGAGACATGTTTAAAGTGTATCTGTGCTCTCTTATGAACAAACCATTTAAGGTTGTCACTGTGTCTAAACTACCTGAAAACACAGACACACCAGAATATCTATCAGTATCAATACCATATGCTAATATTTGCTGACTTGGGCTCTGCTTAATGGTGTAACAACAGAGAAGATCTTAAAGGTCTTATGCAGGGACTTCATTTTGTACCTCGGCAGAAATTGGGGGACTTGAGCGAGAGCAGTCAAAATTGAATTGAACTGAATTGAGACATTTCCCATCATGCAGTTTTAAAGCCCATGTCTGTTAAACACCACCTCTCCAGTTTCTGACGTAGGTTTCTGTTCTGAATTCATGACATCATCAGGTTTAGGTATATGTGAAATCTGTGGAGATCCCTTTAAAAATGTGCCTGCTTAGAAGACTGAAGGCTAAAACCCTCAGTCTAAAGAAAAGATTTAACTCTTCTGTGTATTTGCAGTTTGTACATTTTTGCCTGACCTCGATTAAAGTGTTTGGAAAACACCTACAGGCATTTTTACAGTCTTGAAACAATGCTAATGTATCCATAAACAGTTCTATTAAAACCCTTTACCACATAACAGCCACTTGGAGTAAGATAAATTGGTGGAGGGGGTCAAAGGAAAATGTTGTATCATTCTAGCATGTCAAATCCTCTCCAACGTTAGGTCCTGTTTGTGTGCTTCATGGCCTATCACCAGCCATCATTCCCTAATCCCACCCCCTTTAGACCCCTCATTAACATTGTTGGCCTGTGTTCAAAAGCAGATGCCTGCACATGAATTTGGGAGTACAGTGACGCGGGCACATGCCTGTATGTGTGGCCGCTGACCTGGTGGTGTGCGTTTGGGTCAGCTGTCAGCCAGACAGTGATGGATGCATGGTGGAAACATACTTGGAGTTTGCGCTATGTCCTTCTCATTGAAGTCCTTTGGCACCCTGCTCGACCCCACCGCAAGGCAGCCACTCTAAAAATAAAGGTGCACATTTGCTTGTGTGCACATGCAAACAGAGACAAGGGTGTAAGATATCACAGCTCATCGAGCGCTTTTGATGTCTCTGCTTGTGTGCGCGTGGATACAAAAGAAAACAACACATATGCAGAAACACATGCACACAAAGCTGGCTCGAACTGCATACTCCCACAATAGCAGAATCAGCCTCCTGTTGTGAAGGCTGGGTGAGGATTTATTGGGTAGATCTGGTTCCATTTCCATGAAGCTTGAGTCCAATCAACATGTTCCCGGCATCAAAGTTTATACCAGCATTCAGCTCCATCATCATCTTGAGCGCTGTCATTAAAGGGACATTTTTATTCCTCTGGCCCCACAATTATCAAGGACCAAGCCACTTCTCAGCCCCGCGCATTTCAGTTTTACTTTACTAGTTACTATGGCAACTTTTTTTTTTTTTTTTTTTTGAAAACACTTTGTCTTTTGACTTCAAATTTTGATTGAGATAGCACTTGAAGGATAAGAGCGGTTCATTTAAAAGGATGGAGTGAGAGTGTGGAGGAGAGCAGTTATGGAGCCAGATAATGACTGCAGTTCACACCTTGGAACAGAGTAACCCTCCACAGAAAGGAGTATTTGAGCGTGACTACAGCAATCAACTTCTGACTCAGTGTAATATACAGAGGGTCCAGGTATCAGTCCTCTTCTGTGGCTGCAGCAAGGAGCATTTTGATCATTTATTTGCCAGGAGACCCTGACTGATGTCATGAATAAACATCCATTACGGATTCTTTATAATTCAAAAGTATATTATGCAGGATTTTCCAAAAAACAATGTATTTACAAAAGTAATCCCTCTGAGTCATCACTTATGACCCTCTAGAAGCATGTGGCGGTGTATTTAGCTGCCTTTGGGCAGTTGGTTTGTCATCGCCAGCACATAACAGTGTGCAGGTGGGGTTGGGGCTTCATGAAGAGGTGGAGAACCAGACCATAAGCACCACACATCCAAGAGAGAAAACCACGAAAATGCGCCGAAAACTCTTTGTTTTTCTCTTTTTCAAACTGTAACCGCCAATTCCAAATAATGTACCTTTAAGGTAAAGTCAGGAAGTTAAACTGACAAATAAAGTTAAAAATTTTCTGAGCTAATTTGCAATTGTGGATATGACGACACAGAAAAATACCAAACGAGATGTGAGGCAAAGAGGTATCTGTGAACTGTAATGACCTGTGAAGAGTAGCATCATCTTACATAGATGCCTGACACATAAGATATGAAATGTGTCCATTATTTCATTTTACTTACAGGTCAAAATATCATTGAATTGAATTGATTAGATAAAAAATATCTTCCTAGTTTTAGTGCATTTCTTGCGTAAAGTCCAGTCAGTCATTTCATCCTGTTCTGATTCGACAATGTGACATTATTACAAATATACATTTAAATGAAACAATTACTGCAAATAACTTAACCAGAAGCTTGTTAATCTACATGACTTTGATTGACCTTCTCCATGTAATTCTTTTATTTTGAAAAACCCTTATAAAGTCATCAGAGCCAGACCTCCAATGTGTCCCAGTGCTCATTTAATATGCATTACTTCACTTCTCTTTGACACTGAGCAATACGAATCTACATCATAGGTGGACACTTTCAGAGTGAGCGGGGGAAGTCTGAGGGAGCATTTAACAAATAACACAATTACTCTTGGGCAGGCCTAATGATTGAGAATGAAGGATGGCGAAAGCTTTGCAGAAAAGCAACTGATGAAAATTGGAAATGATCACAATGAATTCTGGGTAAGATGTGCTCCTCAAGTGTACATCATCGTTCTATTGGTCCTTCTGTCCTTGAGGGTCAATGTCACTCAAGCCCACTTGAGTTTTGTCAGTAATGGAAGCTCGAGATGTCAGTGATTCCCTAAAGAGAAAGTGCCAAAGGAAAGACAATCAGACATTTTTAAGGCCTAGTTTGAAGTAAAAATCATGAATAGACTTCAATAGCAAAGTAAAGCATTGAAAATCTTGCAGTGCTACAGGCCAAGTAAGCGCTCCGATAGATTTTTAAATCCTACACTGTACCTTCTTCCTTGGTCCTCTTGATCCTGGGAAAAGTGTGAGTGTGCAGAAAAAAATCTCCCCTCATCAGCTGAGCTATTGTGCTCTGTAGATGTTAAACTTTGTGATAGAGAGTTCAGAGAGAGGAAACACGGCACTTGGGAAAACTGCGAGGCTCGATGGTTTTTAGTACTTGCTCAAAAGAAAATCTTTCCTCAGTCTTAAAGGAACAGTGTGACATACTGGGAAATACAAATGTTCACTGTTGGTTAGCTTAGCTTAGCATAAAGACTAGAAACAGGGGGAAACAGCTAGCCTGGCTCTCTCAATATAAGGTAATTAAATCTACTGAACAACACATCTAAATGCCAATAATTATTATGTCATGTCTCTCTTGCATGATCCATACAAGCTCGCCATTTTAAGGTGGGTAATCTGAGGATTTTTTGTTGGCTTGAAGCAGTTGAAAGACAAACATGGAGGACACCAGAAAGCCCCAGCCGAGAGATACTTCCCCCTTAAGGTGGCGATATGGCATTTGTACACTTCAGTTTCTGTACAGATTGAACAAACAAGATAAAATGTGCAAATGAGTGGACTTTAGAGGAGCTGCTGGGCCGATTTTGGTACCTTTTGGACAGAGACAGGCTAGCTGTTTCCCTCTATTTCCAAGCTAAGCTAACTGGCTGCTAGCTGTACTGTAGCTTCATATTTACTGTCCAAGCGGTAGAGAGGTATCAGTCTTCTCTCAGCAGCTGTTTCCCCATTTATAGTCTTTATGCTAAGCTACGCTAACTGGCTTCTAGCTGTACTACAGCTTTATATTCACTGTCCATGCATGAGAATGCTACCAATCTTTTCTGAGCAGCTGGTTCTCCCTGTTGATAGTCTTAATGCTAAGTTAACAAGCTGGCTCCAGTGAATATGTGGATTTATTTTTTTTAGTTTTATACTTAAGGTTTGACTCCTTTTCATTAGGAACACAGAAAACTCACACTGTCTTCAGTATTCTGCTAAACAAGCCACTTTGTTTACAACTGCTTGACTTGAATACGTCTGTGCAAACATATACTGAGACAGTGTGAATGTTCAGCAAATACAGCACAGCATAATGCAAGATATATATAAGAATCACTCTCCTTACTGCGCTTTAGGCTGGTTCCTTCCTCACCAGCATCCTATCCAGTGGCAACACGGTTCGATGTTTCATTTTAGATAAGAGACAATTATTGCACCACATCACACGCACGACGCTATCAGCAGGAATCACAGAAAGCAATCCAGATATCGTGTCCCTGTGCCCTTGGTATTTAATGACATTTCCTTCTGTCCAAGAAGATAGAAGGAATCCATCAGAGTGAGCAATTGGAAATGTTTGTTTTTGGTCTATATGAACTGGGCCGGTGATTTCTCAAGAAAAACACATTTAGAGTACTGAAGCTAACACAGTTGTTGTTATGACAACCACACCATGCTAAAGCTAGGTTTGGGCCATTTTACCGGTTTAATTTGCTGCACGCATAAAAAAAGAAACACCAAATGATGTGAATGCGTAAAAGGTTTGCGGCCGCATTTATTCTCAGGGCACATTTCCTCTATTCTGCAAATCTCTTCCTGTGAACACAGGCAATTTCAGTCCAGCTCTCACACTATTATGATTCACAGACACCAAGTATGAAATTAGTTTCTTTTTTGACAGAACACGTCTTGATTGACAGCTCAACAAATGAGAAATCATTTACTGTGAGCAGAGCTGCCGCCTGCTTTTGGCAGAGATGCTGCATGTCTCTGAGGCAAGTGTGTGTGTGTGTGTGTGTGTGTGTGTGTGTCTGTGTGTGTGTGTGTGTGTGTGTGTGTGTGTGTGTGTGTGTGTGTCTGTGTGTGTGTGTGCTGAAATGGCTTTAAAAGCGGATTTAATGTTAGGTCTGAGGCATCAAAGCCACAATAGCGGGGCTGTCAGCATGAAAAACGGTTTACACCGTTTCATCTGGTGTAAAAATCTTTACTTGGTTGTAGTTTTATTGTTTACATGTGGGGCCAGACCAGCAGAACAGACTTTAATGTGCTGTACCTGTGAGTGAAACACAAAGAAACCTTTAAAAACAATCGATCTCTGGGTAAGATTTTTTAACTTAAAGTTAAAAAATCTCATACGTGACTTCTTGTTTGGATTTGCTAGTTGGGTGTGAATGTATCAATAATTTACACCCAGAGCAGAGGAAAAAGAGGGACTTGTTATCCAATGGAAGTGTTTGATGACATGAGACTGTGTGACGTTTATCGATCAGCAACCACTGAGGCCTCAAGTGACAATTAACAGATAATGGTAAATGATAAAACACAGTGTAACAGTAGCACAAGTAGAGAAGAGTCATCAAATCAGTGGCCACGCTCAGTGATGTCCGTTCCACAGTTTAAAATCTAAATTTATGATCTAATATTAGACAGTAATGTTAGCTACTGGTAAAACCCAACCAAGAAAGGTTGTATCAGCGAATCCTCTGAGGGTATTGAATTTAGAAAAGATGCATTTTTCAGAAGAATCGACAGAATTGACCGTTTATCTCAATACGCCCAATGCCAAGTATTTGTGTGAGAGCAGGAAACACTCATTTATTCACATTTTCTTTCGCCGATTTTTTGGAAATTAGTTTAAAATTTGTGCTGAATGTCACTCGGCTACCATCTCGCTTTAAAATAGTCTTTGACATCATGTCTCTTTAATGATACTGACCATTTGTTGTGCTAAATAATCAACATTATCTACTGCACTGCACTGCACTGCCAACACTGCCTTGGCAAAAAACCTCCAAAAAACCATTAAGTTGAAAAAACATCTGAATCAATTCTTAACAATAATTGCAAATTCTGACCTTCATGTCTGATAATTCATTGCATTTTTGCACAAGACTGCATTAGTTTTAGCGAGGTGCACCAAATGAACTCCCCAAAGTGACTGTTTGGTGACAGACTTTCCACTATGTGACAGTTCGCATCCTCAAACGCTCACACCACTGCCACAAATACATTTTTGAAGCCTTAACGGACTCAGAGCACCTCTGCTGCATCGATTCCATTTATTATACAGTTTCTTTAACTAACAGACTTAAAACCTCAAAGAGCTTCAGGCACTCTATTAAAAGGTCACCCACCGTTCATCACAACAAAGTGAGCTGCTGCATTAACCCAGAGAAACCCTGCATTAAAACAAGCTGGAGGATAATCAGGTGGGCACACGTGAAGCACGCCATTACCACGCCAGTATTTTTCTCCTCACTTTGCCAGTAATGGCTTTTTGCATAGTCAATCTACACACTGTACTCTTCCACACATGCACACAGATGGATATGCATGCAAATGCAAACACCGACTGTGTACTAAATTTGTTCAAGCCATTAAAATGAGGCTGAGTTTGTCCCTTCCTTCATTTAAACATGGTCATATTTTAGCCAAAAGCTCAACCACAGTGCTCTGTGCGCGCGCACACACACACACACACACACACACGGTATTTGACATTTTTTCTTGATGAATGACTTTGATATTGAATCAGTTACAAAATAGATTCATTGATGTCAGTCACTAATTGAATAAGTTCAGCAGACCTAATGTGTTTTCTTAATTATTAGGAAATACAGGCAACATATAAAGGTCATAGATGTATTCAAGAAAACCTATGTGTCTGTTTGAAACTGTGTGATGCTGCCATCTAGTGGACGGATGGCACAATCACTGTTTGTGATTATTTCAGGGCTCACAAATGTAAATTTTAGTCTTTCGCACTTTGCATTGCGTTTGGCTAAATATCTGATTCAGACATTTATTAGTATCTTGATTAAGGATATGTTCTCTTTTTTTGCCATTTAACCATGATCATTTTGTTTTCATCATTTAACAAAGATCTATGAATAAAGTGGATCTAGAACGATGGACTACAGGCATATCTCGTCATGTTTCTGAGTGAGCCGGCAAACAAGATCATTATATAGAGTCGAATGTATATTTAGCAAAACAATACATCTATTTAAAGTAGCTTGCTTTTACGGTCCGAGCCAGAATCAGTCCAATGGGTGCCATAAAGGTGATTTATTGCACCTCATGGCAGCCATATTTTGGGTAAACACACATGCTTTGTGTCTTCCTATCAGGGGACAAGGTGAAGAGAAAACATAGGACAGCTTTAATCTTACCGCCATTGCACATACTGACATCTGCATTCTATCAGCATGTTGTATGAAGAATTCAGACAGATCATATTCACATAATCATACCGACACCCTTTTTGCGACACCTGTTCAGACTTTTGACGATAACACTGAATTCAACAAGGTGGGCAGACCTAGTTAAAAAAAAAAAAAACAATCAATAAAAAAACCTATTTACATAATCTAAATAACATCTGATTCCAATTTATAATCCAAAAGAGAATTAGCACAAAGCAGTTGATTAATGTGTTACCCACGACATGAATCATGACTCTGTTTGAGCCAACATGGTGTCTTTTGAATCTAAAAACTGTTTGTGGCCACAGAGGCCTCACTTAAATGGTCTGAAGCCACCAACAGATTAAAAAACACACTGGAAATGTCCTCCAACACCTCACCACGCCACTGCAAAGCAACTCAAAACAAAATGAATCTTTCATGTTATTTATTACTTTTTAGATTTACAAGTTATTTTCACATTTCTTTTTTAAAAAAGGCTAACAACTCTCTGGTGTTACAGGTATCAATACACAATGAATGCAAACAACTGCATTTGCTGCACGGTTCAGAAACATCTTCAGATGTGTAGCCTATCAATCATGACCAGCTCCGATAAGCAAAGTCGAGAATTTTCCTCATCACTGCGTGATGTCGTGTCCGGGTCCCTACAGACAACAAAATGCTGCAATCTACATCGCAATAAGACAAAATCCTTAAGATTAATCGCTCTGTCATCTGCAGTTTCAGCATTAACAGATGGGTATTTGTATCTTTTATAATGATCAATGGGGAGGGAAATGACAAGAGTAGAAAAGTAAACTGCCAACACACATGTATGTGTATGTACTAAATACATACACATACATAACAGACACACACACACACACACACACACACACACGCTCAAACAAAGGGAAAATGGCAAACAAACTCAGCATTACCCTTCAAAAAAAAAAAAAAAAAAAAAGATTTAAGACAGAATCAATCAACTGAGACACAGGCTGAAGATGAACAGGGAGGTAGATAGAGACACTGGGGAAAGACAGGAGAGAAGTAGTGAGGGATCATGGGAATTCCCTCTAGCTTATGATTCTTTAAAAAAAAAAGTTCGGTAATTCAAAGAGGATCCAGATAATCTCATCTGTTATCTCACTTTAAGTGCAGGCATGGCGAGTGGCTCTGCCTCTCCTGCCTCTCTGGGTTTTAGCTACGTGCTGTCCTTAAATCGCTGTTCGGGGCTCGCTCACTAAGTTCGTCGTTTTGTACTTGCTAATTGGCCCCGCCGCAGCACTGGCTGCTGCGCCCCTGAGGAGCGGCTTCCTGTAGATCCACTCCGGTCCTGGTCCGGCCCCCTTGTCCAGCTCCACCCTGAGGATCGTTCTTCGGTAGCTTCTTTGCTGCAGGGACAGGAGCGCGGATGTTTCAAAGGACAGAACGAAGGTTTTGCAAATGATCACATTCTGTTTTATTTATGTTTTACACAACGTCCCATCTGTTTGAGATCAGGGTCGTATCAATCAAAAGAAATTCAATGAATCATTTCAGTCATGTTTACGTAAAAATGGCAAACTTTTGCTGGTTCCAGCTTCTTAAATGTAAGGATTGGCTGCTAGTTTTTTGAAGTTTTATTGACTCAAGGATTAATAAATTAATCACAAAAATTGATTAATCAACAATGAAAATAATCATTAGTTGCAGCTCTAGTCTAATTAATGTCAAATGACTGTAGCAGTTTGAACTGAAGTTACAGGTTGTTGTGGCTGTTTATTAGCAGCAGCTTAGCAGCTGTGGGGATTTTAGCACCTATGAATTTTCAGTATTCCTTCACTTAAATGTCAAAGTTACTGATCTTGCCACCCGAAATCTCTTAGAGGGAAGTGGCTCTTTCAGATCTGAGTATGGCAGTTTCATTTGATTTTGAATGAGCTGGTGTGCACGTCAGACATTATTTTTCCCTCCGCATACGGTCTTTTCTTAACCTACAATTAAAATCCAGCTGTACCATCTCAATTTAGGTCAGGTCAAGAAAGCTTTGTCAGTTTTCTGCAGAATTAAGGGGGAGGTAAACTAAGCTGCTGCCTGAAAAATCTGTCTGTGGGAGGAGTGGGAAGGGACATTTGACTCAACAGAATAACGTACTTACCGATAGCCATGAAAATCTCATTGACATTCATGGCAGTCTTGGCTGAAGTCTCCATGAAGAGTAGACTGTTGTCATCAGCGTATGCTTGTGCCTCCTAACAACATAATTTAGACATCGAGGAGAATATTAGACATTTGCCAAACAGTCCAGTTTAATACAATTTCTATAATATAGTAATTTCAGAATAAGGTTTAGCACAGCTGCTTCATGTGTCATACCTGAAGCTCGACAGCTCTCTTGTTTGCGATGTCCGCCTTGTTTCCAGCCAGAGCGATCACGATGTTGGGACTGGCTTGTCTCTGCAGCTCCTTCACCCAGTTTTTCGCTCGTGCAAAAGTGTCCTAAACGAGCAGCAAACTTTATCAATATTCATCTCACCTTGTGTATTCACATGACAACTATAGCCTCGGTGGAACATTTTGACTTTGCGGCATGTACAAATTTAGAAGAGTTTGACCGACACCTGACATGAGGACGTGACCTCAAAACACCCACAAGTCTGAACACCTACATGTCTAATTTTAGACTACAACATACACATATGATGACGTCACTGTCCAGAACAAAAATACAGAAAAAACATTAAAGCACACCTAAAAGTAACAACAAAACTTAAGCAACAACCCGTCCCACTTCATCATGTTGTGACTGACTGACAAGACTTTGGCTCTTGCTGCCCTGCAGGTGAAACCTACTGTGTTGGTGATGTCGTAGACCACGATGGCCGCCTGAGCGCCTCTGTAGTACATTGGAGCCAGGCTGTGGTAGCGCTCCTGACCTGCCGTGTCCCAGATCTCAAACTTCACAGTGGTGTCGTCCAGGCAGACAGTCTGAGTGAGGAAGGCAGCTGAGGAGAGCAGGACAACGAAGATCAGTGGAATGATAACGTATTAGCCCAAAGTCCATCCTCTTGGAAGATCCAGTTCAGGCAAGGATGTGCGATCAAACAGTAAATAATAATTGAGCATGGATGCTCATTCTCGACCTTGGGAACAATATGTGTGAAAATAGAAACTCAACTTGAAGGTCCGTATGTGATTGAAATCTTCAACAATAGCTTCTAAGAGGGCTTTTAAGAGTTTTTTAGCTCCTAGAGTAGGTAATCGCCCAAGCACATGAAGAAAGTTGAGTGACATGCATAGTGATTGATTATTCCTGGTTTAAATGTGGAGCTGCTTGTTATAAGATAAATTAGTGCATCAATGCCCCGTAGGGAAAATTAAGGAAAACATTTATGTCAGAAGTGGGATTCAAACCCACGCCTCCAGGGGAGACTGCAACCTGAACTTAGCGCCTTAAACCACTCAGCCATCCTGACATGTCAAACAATCTCAAAAGAGCATTTAAGAACACAGTTATGTTTCTTAAGTATTGCACTGGCACTAGTATTGACGGTTTTATTCCTTGATTGATTCTTTACGTACACACAGGAACAATCCAGTCAAGATGTCATGAAGTCTAGAAACATGTGTTTGTCTCCTACCTCCAATGGTGCTCTCCTGGAATTCATGAAACTGGCCTTTGACGAAACGCAGCACCAAGCTGGACTTGCCCACCGCCGACTCGCCCAGCAGCACCAGTTTGAACTGGCAGATTTTGTTTGCTACCGTGGCACCATTAGGCCTGGTTGCTCCTCCACCGCGCCCAGCCATTGACAGAGAACTGTTACGGATCAGACGGCCAGAGATGGGCTGAAACTACAGGTGAATGAGATGTGAAGACGGGAGCCGAGTCTGGACGCGCAGGCACTGATGGTGAACGAGGTCAGAAGCCAAACTACCGGTGGGAAGAGCCGGATCGGGTGGGCAGTGATGGAGTGACCCCAGTGACCCAGACTACCTTGAGAAATAACAACAAGGAAAATCAGTGGGAACGTTTCTTACTAGTTTATGAAAATTTATGGGGAAAAGGGTAAATTAATTACACGAGAAAGTAATCTGTAGACTAAGTGGAAAAAAGTCGTCAGCTGCATTTTCAATTCGCAATCTTGTTTAGCCAACAGTCATTTCGTGTCTCTCATCATGACAGTGAGATTTTCACCAGTCACCATCTAACCCTGTCAGCAATAATGACTTTAAATGTTATAGCTAAGAGTTTTACGATCAGGTCCCGCAAACACTGACTGAGAAACACTTTAAAAGTTGATTATATAACGTTAACTGACTTGACACGCCGCTTAATTCTAAACTATCATCTTTCTGTACATCACATTCTCTTAAACAAAGTCTGGATAATAGCTCAAAACACAACAATAACAATCAGCGGAACAAATGATTGCATCAGAAAATTGGCTAAAGCTGCTGTTCTCAAGTTTGATCGTTCAAGCAGACAAAAACAGAACCAGATGGAAGTTAGCTACGAGGCGAGTTAGCAATGCTAACCGGGGCTAACGAGAAAAAAGGCTAAAAGGAGATAAATAACACGTCGGTGTTCTTACCAGCAACGAAAGATAATATCCACTCCGCCTTGTGAATATTCTGTCGAACCGTATTGCTCCCTGTTAAGAACGTTTTCTCCCAAAACACGTTCAGGTTCAGTAAATTATAAGCTTCCGCCTGGTAAACCAAAATACTTCCTGGCTTCATCTGTCATGTGATGCAATATCACAGCCAATCAAATGGCCGAATAGTGGGCTGTCAGAAGTAGAGCGAATCACAGTGGTCTGATAATGAGTTTTTAAATTTAGGGTGTGATTAATTGTTTTTTTTTTCTCGACATTTTAACATTTAACCACAGGAACATGATCTGTTGGCCACCAAAGATGTGTTTCCAAATGATAAAATCTAATCTGAAATTTTCATGCAGAATCAAACATTTGAATTTGTGTAGATAAAGTGTGATGGTTGCTGAATTGCACATATAAAAGCGGACATTTAAAGGTTAATCCATTTTTTTTTTTCAGCTCTTGAAAATGATCAGAGACTTTACTTTAAATCTCTGAGAAGCTCAAGTGTTAACTGTGTCAACTCTATATGTATACAAATGCAATGCCAGTATTTATGAACTGTTGACTGAAAAAGAAGGAAATGAAATTGAAAAAAACAAACAAACCCAAAACCCTTTTATGGATTATCATTATTACATTATCACTTCTAAACACATACTGAAACAGCACACAGTGAGATCCACAGTATGGGTTTCCTTTCTTAAAACTCATTTCAGCATCTCATCTACAGTCCCACAAGGTGGTGCAATGTGATAGAGAAAAAGGAAACTCAGCAGACCCTTTGTGTGATGGGACCAGAGATTCTTTAGCAGTAATGAAATGGAAAGAGCTGAAGAATGTGCCTCACATGACGCTCATTTATCAGTTGCACAGATCAGTGATGCAACATGGGGCAAAAATGGAAAATATCTCCAGAACTGTCAAAATTATTGAGCTTAAAATCACATGCTGTACAGATGCAACATACACGCTGGAAACATATTAATTTAGAAGTGTTGTGCCATCTGGCTGGGTTTGAGAAGGACATCATTCATCATTCAACTTATAACTTATATTATCAACTTAAATCCTGCTGCAGTTTTGACACCTCAAATGTGTGCTGCCGGCTTCCTCTCATTTCATCTGGGCTTGCTGAGCAATCGATAATCCAGTGTATTATTAATTCTAAAATTTCCTACTCACAGGACCAGACCTGGATGCTGGGAAACCAACGACAGCTCCAAATCTCTCATTGTCATATTTGTAAAATAAAATATTTGAGTAATTTGATTTGTGTTTTACTGTAAAATCACAGTTCAGTACATACTGTTATATCACAGAGCTAAAACAAAGGATTCATTAAGCTTAATTGAAACTGAAAGTGAAAACCCTGCATTTACATCAGTGAGATGAAAATGAATACTTTTACTTTTACTTAGAGTATTTTTCACCCACTTTAACTTAAGTAAAGGATCTGAGTAACTTCAGCTAATGATGCTGTGAAACGGTGCAAAAGTGCCCTCTTGAATGCTCCTGTGACAGATGAAATATGAAAGTGCACTCAACAGTGGCCCAGTGTGAAAGAAAAACATGATAAAGTGATGTCTACTGTGGCCTTTCATTGGAAAATGTGATGAAGTGCCCTACAGCCTAAATGACACTGCAACTACTATTGCTTCATTTTGAATACAGTTTCTTATTTCTAGTTTCTAGAGTAAAGAGAAATCCAATGCCAAGCCTTGACTGAAAGATGCCCCAGCTGGTAAATAGCACGACTGGAGTTTTTACCTGGACTCGTTGAGCAATCGATGCAAATCCAGTTTATCATTCACAAGCAGCGACTCCAGGCCAGACTTGATGTTGGGAAACCCACTATGGCCTCATTGATCCACCAGCAGATTAGTCAGTGTCATGTTTATACAAAACACAACACAACCTGCCCACCTGCACAATTATGAACCTAACCTGAACAGTTTTCCTACAGCTGAAATTTGACCCACAATGGAGACTTTCATGAGCTCTGTTTATTTTATCCTTCCTCATTTTATTATAACAACAACAAAAATGAGAAAATTGATCTTGGAAGTTGTAGTTTGACAGAAAATGTTGTGGAAACTCCAAGAGAATAAGGAGGCATGAAAAGAGAAAATCAGCAACATTTGAAACACCTTTAATATGATAATATCAGAATACACACACCATGACAGCTGAATGTTAATTTATCAGAGGATCTGCTGACAGTCAGACGATGGCGTTCATTTATCTGTTGCACAGGTCAGTGCTGCAGCATGAGGCGGTAGAGATCCCTGGGCGATTCATCATCATGCATTGACTGGAAGACATGCAGCCCTTGAAGTAGTTGACGTCTGTGAAAACATGGAAAAAGATCAGTGGGAGGTGTATATGTTCTCCTCTTCTGCTTCTTATTAGCATGGTCTCTCACTGCTGCTCAGGCCCAGCAAAGACTGAAACACTTACTGGATCCAGCATGAATGATGACGCTGCCACAGACACTGTTTGAACCATAGCAGGTCTCCACAGGGCTCGAGCAGTGCTTCAGGCCTCCACAAAAACACCTCAATGCTTCACCTGGAGGAAAAAAAAAAAAAGTTATCATCCTGATCAAACCAAGCCTGCATTTAGGCCAAACAGACGGAAGGTTTGCAGGTGAACTCACTCTGGCTGACAGCCAACAACACAACGAGAGCAAGAATCACAGTCTTCATGTTTTCACAATGTCACGTCTCTGCAAGTCCCTGCGTGAAGAAAAGGATGGAGAAGTGTGAGAAGATCAGACACCACGCTGTCTGAATGAAAGGTCAGAGCACTTTTACAATCCCAATATCCAAAAACCTGAAAGATATCCCACCTGAGCCAACCAGATGAATGGTGCTTGTGGAGCGTCGGTGCCTTGCCTTCCTTTTTATCCACGTTTGTTGCGCAATTTTCATCATTGCTGTTGTGTATTCAGTGTATTTTAAAATCCTGAAATTGACATCTGGGCTTTTCTCATCGTGATGTCATGAAGGACAGGCATGGATGCTGGGAAAATCCACTCTTACAGGATATGCACTGCACAGTGTGGTAGATCATTAAGCTGACAGATGTATTGCCATCTATTTGTATTGAGAATGAGGTAATACTGACATTTTTTCCTCATGTTTGTTTGTTTTCAACCAGATTCTCTCTTTACTTGCTAGTAAAATAAACAATATCAGTTCTTTGACTTGTTTTTTGCTAAATCAAGTGTTGTACTAATCATCAAAACGCCATTATAGAGAGAAGACATGTCACTTTTAGTGTTCCGTAGAATCTGTATTGATCACAGGCTGTACTGTATGTGCCTGTTTTCTGACAGGAAGCCGCTTTGTTGACACGAGAGAGCCAGCAGACATGAATCAGACTCAGAATAAACATGAATCATGAATGTTCTTTCCTTTCACTTCTGTGTGCACTGAAGAAAATGAAACCGCTTGAATGAAATTTACATATAAGAGCTAACAATCATGGATATAGCCGAGATCAGGAGCACACAGTGAGATCCACAGTATGGGTTTCCTTTCTTAAAACTCATTTCAGCATCTCATCTACAGTCCCACAAGGTGGTGCAATGTGATAGAGAAAAAGGAAACTCAGCAGACCCTTTGTGTGATGGGACCAGAGATTCTTTAGCAGTAATGAAATGGAAAGAGCTGAAGAATGTGCCTCACATGATGCTCATTTATCAGTTGCACAGATCAGTGATGCAACATGGGGCAAAAATGGAAAATATCTCCAGAACTGTCAAAATTATTGAGCTTAAAGTCACATGCTGTACAGATGCAACATACACGCTGGAAACATATTAATTTACAGTGTTGTGCCATCTGGCTGGGTTTGAGAAGGACATCATTCAACTTAAAAAAAAATACATTGCAGGTCTGTTGTGTTTCCTGTATATTAACTGATCCTAGCTACATTTTTCATGTTTTCATAATGTCTGGTGTGCACCACTGTCTGTCTGAGCAAAGCAAAAGAATTCAAATGCTGTTATTTACTGAAAGCATGGTCATAATCTACATATTATAAAAGATAAAGTAAAATATCCTGCTGGAGTTTTGACACCTCAAATGTGTGCTGCCGGCTTCCTCTCATTTCATCTGGGCTTGCTGAGCAATCGATAATCCAGTGTATTATTAATTCTAAAATTTCCTACTCACAGGACCAGACCTGGATGCTGGGAAACCAATGACAGCTCCAAATCTCTCATTGTCATATTTGTAAAATAAAATATTTGAGTAATTTGATTTGTGTTTTACTGTAAAATCACAGTTCAGTACATACTGTTATATCACAGTGCTAAAACAAAGGATTCATTAAGCTTAATTGAAACTGAAAGTGAAAACCCTGCATTTGCACCAGTGAGATGAAAATGAATACTTTTACTTTTACTTATATCAGAGTATTTTTCACCCACTTTAACTTAAGTAAAGGATCTGAGTAACTTCAGCTAATGATGCTGTGAAACGGTGCAAAAGTGCCCTCTTGAATGCTCCTGTGACAGATGAAATATGAAAGTGCACTCAACAGTGGCCCAGTGTGAAAGAAAAACATGATAAAGTGATGTCTACTGTGGCCTTTCATTGGAAAATGTGATGAAGTGCCCTACAGCCTAAATGACACTGCAACTACTATTGCTTCATTTTGAATACAGTTTCTTATTTCTAGTTTCTAGAGTAAAGAGAAATCCAATGCCAAGCCTTGACTGAAAGATGCCCCAGCTGGTAAATAGCACGACTGGAGTTTTTACCTGGACTCGTTGAGCAATCGATGCAAATCCAGTTTATCATTCACAAGCAGTGACTCCAGGCCAGACTTGATGTTGGGAAACCCACTATGGCCTCATTGATCCACCAGCAGATTAGTCAGTGTCATGTTTATACAAAACAACAGAGTGAATGCTAATGCTAGCTTTAAAGTGAAAGGTATTTTTACATCAGTAAAGCACAACCTGCCCACCTGCACAATTATGAACCTAACCTAAATAGTTTTCCTACAGCTGAAATTTGACCCACAATGAAGACTTTCATGAGCTCTGTTTATTTTATCCTTCCTCATTTATCTGTTGCACAGGTCAGTGCTGCAGCATGAGGCGGTAACGATCCCTGGGCGATTCAGCATCATGCATTGACTGGAAGACATGCAGCCCTTGAAGTACCTGATGTCTGTGAAAACATGGAAAAAGATCAGTGGGAGGTGTATATGTTCTCCTCTTCTGCTTCTTATTAGCATGGTCTCTTACTGCTGCTCAGGCCCAGCAAAGACTGAAACACTTACTGGATCCAGCATAAATGGTGACATTGCTACAGACGTCGTTTGAACTGAAGCAGGTCTCCACATGGCTATAGCAGTTCTTCACGCCTCCACAAAAACACCTCAGCGCCTCACCTGGAGGAAAAAAAAAAAAATGTTATCATCCTGATCAAACCAAGCCTGCGTTTAGGCCAAACAGACGGAAGGTTTGCAGGTGAACTCACTCTGGCTGACAGCCAACAACACAACGAGAGCAAGAATCACAGTCTTCATGTTTTCACAATGTCACGTCTCTGCAAGTCCCTGCGTGAAGAAAAGGACGGAGAAGTGTGAGAAGATCAGACACCACGCTGTCTGAATGAAAGGTCAGAGCACTTTTACAATCCCAATATCCAAAAACCTGAAAGATATCCCACCTGAGCCAACCAGATGAATGGTGCTTGTGGAGCGTCAGTGCCTTGCCTTCCTTTTTATCCACGTTTGTTGCGCAATTTTCATCATTGCTGTTGCGTATTCAGTGTATTTTAAATTCCTGAAATTGACATCTGGGCTTTTCTCATCGTGATGTCATGAAGGACAGGCATGGATGCTGGGAAAATCCACTCTTACAGGATATGCACTGCACAGTGTGGTAGATCATTAAGCTGACAGATGTATTGCCATCTATTTGTATTGAGAATGAGGTAATACTGACATTTTTTCCTCATGTTTGTTTGTTTTCAACCAGATTCTCTCTTTACTTGCCAGGAAAATAAACAATATCAGTTCTTTGACTTGTTTTTTGCTAAATCAAGTGTTGTACTAATCATCAAAAGGCCATTATAGGGAGAAGACATGTCACTTTTAGTGTTCCGTAGAATCTGTATTGATCACAGGCTGTACTGTATGTGCCTGTTTTCTGACAGGAAGCCGCTTTGTTGACACGAGAGAGCCAGCAGACATGAATCAGACTCAGAATAAACATGAATCATGAATGTTCTTTCCTTTCACTTCTGTGTGCACTGAAGAAAATGAAACCGCTTGAATGAAATTTACATATAAGAGCTACCAATCATGGATGTAGCTGGAATCAGGAGCGCTGAAGCTGCTGCTGCTGAGTTTCTCTCAACAAATACATGAAGGATACTGTACGTTCACTTATATAATCAGATTGAGAGTCGAAACAGATCAGGCCGAATTAAAAAAAAAAAAGGATTAACCAAAAACTTGTTGAATTCACAGCCACTGATGAGAGAAACAAGAGCTGCAAATCCTTCTTTCACAGAAAACCAAACCTCCCCGTGACTGTGCAGCAAGTATATTTGGGATTATGTTAATGATTTAATTAAAAGAATCATTTCAAATTTGGCAGCAGCAGCTCTAAAAGTTTGGCTTTTCAGTGTAAGTTTCACAGGTGCAGTGGATGAATCCTAATAACCAAATTCAGCTGGAGCTCGACAGTGTGAACGCTGATTTGATGTAACTTCCCTCAAACGCATGCGAGCACCAATCTTCCTCTTAAATTCCTCCAAAGTCACATCAAACACGAGGCTCTGTCGCTCCTTAAAGACTCGATCTGAATCTCTGTTGAACATGGGATTGATTATACTTAGTATTGATTAATGAGGCTTCTTGCAGGCCCTGCAGCTCCTTCATTTGAGGATTTTAATGAGGGAGCTCACAAATGTTAATATACATAGGACGTTTTCCCTTTATCTACATTAAAAACTAAGACATGCTAAAATCAAACTAATGTGTCTTTGGCTAACAAATCTTGTAAATTACCTAATTTTATCATTTTAGCCACAACAGTAATAATCTCCCACTAATGACAAAAGATCTCCTTCAAGTTTTGGTAAACGTGATATAATCCGAAATAAACCTTTAATAGATTTACTGTAAATGGCATACTAAACCACTAAGGAAATGTATACTATGAAAATCAACTTTCATTTAAACTTATTTAAGCCTTTATTATCCTCAAAGTGTCAGAATCCTGCACAGCAGTGAATCAGTGGACTCAAATTTACATGTTCGTAATGCACAGAAATAGGACAGTGAGTCCAGTGTTTCCTGAAGCTTGGACACAAACGTCTGATCTAAAATCAGTTTGATATTCATTATTAAACATTGAAGCAGGATGATTGCAAATAAGCGGCCATTCACAGTGTATCTTATTTATTCATCATCAGTAAGTGTGACACCACAGTAAAAGACACCGTCATACGTTTCTGGATACTTTATTTTGTCAACCGAGGAGAAATCATTCAAAAAGAACAAAGTTCCTGAATACTCTCAGTATTGTATGAGTATCATGATGTAATGCTTTTCATCCCAGGAGGCATTCATATGTTGTAAATTAATGACAGTACTAAATATTTCATGGGACCCACGTTTCATCTAAATACGTATAATTATTCATGTTTCATTATCAGTATGTTGTGTTTATAGAATTGTAGATCCTTGAGAAAGAATTTTTCAAGCTTTAGTCTTTTTTTTTTTTGTGGAGAGAGCAATTAAACCTATTTCACAGCGCTACCTTTAATGCTTTGGTGAAAGAAAAACAGGAAATGTAATCACATCTCCAGAAGGATCTGTAGGAGCAATCATACGTTATGCACTGATTAAGAAGGACTCACAAATAAAAAAAAAAAGTGCTGAACTGAGAAAAACATTCAATTCAAAACAACAAACAATCTACGCCGTGTGATGCACATACTGTACTCTACGTGAAGCATGTGTCCTTTCTGTTCCTCCTTCTATGAAAACATCCAACCGCTCCGATCTGTCTGACT
Source organism: Chaetodon trifascialis (assembly GCF_039877785.1). Lineage (NCBI taxonomy): Eukaryota > Metazoa > Chordata > Actinopteri > Chaetodontiformes > Chaetodontidae > Chaetodon > Chaetodon trifascialis. The sequence goes on along the minus strand of NC_092076.1, from coordinate 9,034,716 downwards.
TACAAATACAGCATCTGTGAACACAATCAGCAGGTTGTCATGTAGAATGCTTACACATTGATTTGGAAACCTTTTCCTTAGGAAAAAGAATAAACAACTTTACCATGCAAGGAGGTAATAGGTATCATCAACTGCAAATTGCTCCGAGGATGTTGGAAAAAATATACAGTATATACTGGAACCCACTGGTGTGGAACTTCATTTTTTTTTAAGGACGCACTTCAGTAAAGCCAAGATAATGCACAAATGACATGCTTTGCATAGAAATGGTGTAAAGTTGTGTGGAGTTTGACAAATATGAGAGCCCAGGAATTAAGAGAGGGAAATACAGCACACACTGACAATCTCCAGCAGCATCTCCTTAAACACTGTCAGAAGTTGCATGTTATTAACTCGACTTTCACCTCTGGTCTTTTGTTCCAGCCGCAGTGAAGTCAGTGAGTCTGATCCTGAAACAGTTCAGTCTGTGAGGTCCAGACACCACGACTGCTCTGTGCTCTGAGTCTGGACGCCAATGCTGGACCTTCGTGATGACGCGCTTTCACTGTCCCTGCTCTCCATAGAGTCCCTGTTCCCGAGCAGGCACTCCAGACTTGTGTGTTCTATGGCAGATGGGTCGCCCAGCGGAAGGTGGGGCTCGAGAGCATCCGATCGCAGCGATCCTGAATCCACGGAGGGTCCCAGAGGCTGGCCCTGCAACGTGGGTGGAGAGGCAGACACGGGGTGGATTGAGGGGTGTGAGTCCTCCATTTGGAAGATGGGGGTGTCCTGGATCAGAGTGTGGGATGCTGGGGCGGACATCAGAACACAAATGTCCTCATGTGTGCCTTGTGATATGCTGAGATTGGACTCAGAGGGCCGGCAGAGAGGGGGGTAAGAACTGGGTGATGAGTCCAGCAGACTGTGTGTGGACGCACCTGTAGGGGCACTGGACAAAAGGCAAGAGTATTCATCGCTATCGCTGGGAGGCTGCAGGCACAAAGTGGGCTGGGACTGGCTGATGGTGGTCGGGCTAGCACTGAGAGGTCTGTTGTCTTCGTGCCCAACACGAGGTGCAAGGCCCGGGCTTCCACCCTGGAAACCTGGGATGACGCTAAGAAGAGACGGACTGGTCCACGGATGCGTAACCACGCTCTCGGAGCCATGACACGGGCCTAACCGGGGAGCAGAGTTTACAGAGAGGGGCAGACAGGAGTGAGCAGGAGGACTCGAGGATTGAGGTCGTTGGTGGCTCTCTGTTTGGGTTTCAGCTGCACTGTAGCCCCAGTGGCCAGCGTGTGGGACGCTTTGGTGGCTGTAGCCTTCATGGCCCCCAGGATCGTTGTGGAGGTTGTAGGTTGAAGCTAGGTTGAAGGACATGCTAGTGTCTGGGGCTGTGGGAGGGCTGGACACCATTTGGATGCCATACGGGTATGAAGGGAGGGAGTAGTGCTGCACAGAGACGTGAGCCTGGAGGAGGTGCATCATGTGGTGCAGGCCCTTGGTGAGCTCAGATACTTCCTGGTTTAATGTGGTCATCTGGGTAGAAAGGACACAGTTTAGTATTGACATCAAAAGACTTGGAGAATATTCTAAGTTTCATCTGCTTTTGTTATACAGAGCAACCGTGTATGACGCAAGTACAGCTTCTGCCCAATTAAGTCCTCAGCACAAAGTGACAAATTAATCAGATTCTATTTAAGGTTTAATCTCAGACTTGTGTCCAGATGTAATTTTCTGATGACCTCCCAAAAGAGAACCAAACAATTTTTAATCCCCGCTATGACTCTAGGAAATAGCTTCTTGCGCAGCAGCGAAATCTAGCGGGACACAGACTGAGGTAACTGACGCAAATAGGCAAGAAAGCAGACAGAAGCCTGGGAATAAGGGAGCAAAACGAGAGGCAAAGGGGGCCAGAGAAGGGCCACAAGTAGAGCTGCCATCAAAAAAAAAAAAAATTCTTGAGATTGTTGAGTCAGCACTCCCGACAATCCTCTGCATTGCAGAGAGTGCCCTGCTGATTAATTAATACTGACTTCAGACAGCACCTACCTGGGCCCATCTGGATCCTTTCGCTGCACCTGCTTTCACTCTATTTACTTTCAAATTAGGAATGCAGCCACAAACTGAGCTACAAGGCAGAAACCGAGTCTATGAGATCTCACTTCGTGTGTTTCCCTGTAAATGTACCATGTCTGCTCATTGGATGAGACGGCAGAAATGCATCTCTGAGAAGAGCTTATGAGTTTCTGTGATTTTGTTGGTCTTTGCTGAACATTTCGAACGACTGAAACAGGAACTCATGGTGTGATGTCGAAACAGCTCACAGGTTGTGTTTTCTTATCATGAATAAATTAATGCTTCCTTTATTTCATATTCAGTCATCTGAAATTGCTTTACAGACAGGAGACAGAAACGATGATGAGAGGGATACAGAGCAAAGCTGATTCTACATTATTTTTGGCCCAATCAATTTTAATTTGGGTTAGGGGCTGTACCTTACCTTGTGGTTGAGTTGACTGATGCTCTGTCTGACCTCCTCTGTCTCCAGCAGCAGCGTGGCATTAGCCTGAGTGGAGTCTGGAGAAATCAGGAGAAAACACATTGGTGTTAATGTGAAACAAAATTTCGATGTGTCACTCCAGAGGAAACCCAATTACAGCATCAATATACTGTTAGTATTTTGATTGCTATGTTGTACCGATGTGGCTCTGTATCGCCAACGCACTTGTTGTACTAAAGTAAATAAGTTGGACTTAACTGAACTGGAAATTAACCCCAGAGCGATCACCAGTGAGCACTCAGGTCAGATGATCTGTACCCTGCTTTGACCTCTCTTGTCCTTTAACATGTTCTCTGACTCTTTGGACACCTAGCTGTCATTTCCATCCTCTGCGCTCTCATGTTTCTCCAGAGGGAGGCACGGCAGCATCGTATCCACAGTTTGAACTCCTGAGTTCACCTCCAGCCATCTGGCACCCAGGTGACCCTCGCAGCTGGTGGCGGTTTGGCTTACCTTGGGTGCTGCCTCCTGTGCTGGCTTTAGGCCCGCCGTGCTCCACGTTGAAATGGAACGTGTGTCCATTGTCTTCAATGCCGTCTACAACCCTGGCGGGAGGGGTGAAGAGGAGGGAAGCTGGAGTTAATGTAACAGTAGAGCGTTTTCAATTATCACAGGAGCCAGCAGACGACCCAGGAATGTGCCATGAGAGCTGCTGCTGGCAGAGACCCATGTGGGTTTGAACATGAGGAGAAGAGCCCAGTCTGGAGGGGTGGATACCTGAGCTCTCTGAACCAGCACTTACCCATATCTTGGACTTACTGGATGACTTAGGGATACATTATGAATACAGATGGTTGGGGCAGAAGGATAAGGTGCTCCGGTAATGAAATGCAGTGACATCTGTTGAAAAATGCAATGCAAATACTCCCCATTTGCATTAAGTGGATGATGCAGGTTTTGGTAGCATGACTTTAGGTGTCCTTACTGCAACGCCTCACTTAGATCATCTCAGCGGATCTAAGGCTATCATAACTTGGGTGAAGTGGGCACAAATTTTTTACGCTTTACAATGAATGAATTTCAGCTTTTGGAGGTAAACCAGATTATATGATGATAACCATTAAAAACATACCGTTTTAAAGTAATAAGTAATTTTGCCCAACCAGCTACAAACATTCAAGACACTACCTGGGACTGAGATCTGGGGGTCCAAAGCAGGTGACAGTTGGGATAAGCAGCTTTGTGGGCTTTTGCTCGGCCCCTGACTCTCCCTGGGCTGATGTTGAGGCTGGGGTCGCTGTAGGGGTGCTGTGCTCTTTTTTCGATGGTGGCTGAGGGGACGTGCTCTGGCCGTGGAGGCCACGGCTGAGGTTCGGTGATCGGCAGCGTCGCAGGGCGTTGAACTGCCGCAGTTCATCCCCCAGGAGGTTCCCCAGGGACGTGCGGCGGACGGGGCTGCTGAAGCTGGGCAGCAGGAGGTTGCGACGGGAGCGGGTCGCTGGAGAGAGGTGGAAGGAGTCATCGAGGTCATCCCCCTTTGTTTCCACGATGGAGGGGAGTCTGGATTCCTGCAAAACAGCAAATGCAACATACAGCATTAACAACTACACTTTCTTATTTTCTCTACCGAGGGGTCCACTAATTGCAAAACTGCAACTCAAAATCCAAACACTGAGGACATGAAAACACATTAGAGCAGAAAACAATTTGGCTAATGCAGGGAAAATAATCACATGAATAGTGAAATATTTAAAAATATTAACTGATAAAGAGCAATTATTGTGTCATTTAGATGTTAATGAGTTACAGCCGGTGATACTTTAATCACATACTTTAATCCTGTCACAAATCTATTATGCTTTAACCATGGCTACTTGTGAGAGAATTGGTTTTGTTAAACAATTGGTTTAACATTAAATTGAACTTTTGGAACAGCACAGTATTTTACTAACAGGAAAAACAAGGCGGGACATGCAGCGTACAGTACATAGTGAGCAAAGTAGCTCATAAGGTTTCCCATCAGGAGAGCTACTGACCCAGTTAGTGAGCTAACTCCAGGGACTGAACTGCTCTTTCTATTCCAAATGAGTTTCAACCTGTAGGGGAAGTCCTTGCACAAACCCTCCCACAGTACTCACTAGTAATAAAATACAGTATGTCCCAGATAAACATGGGGGTTTTACCTTAAAAAAAAGCAGACACAAGACCCCAAGAGTTGAAATCCATGACACAAATATACCTTCACAACACCTGCCTACTCTCATGAAATTCAAAAACAGGTTTTATTATAATTTAAAAGTATGTTAAGGAAGCCATGTGTTGGGGAAAAAGAAATAATGACACTCAGAGAGGAGAAGAATCCGAACTGGACTCACATGAGAAAGCCTGGGTGACCTTGAGAACCTGCTGTGGCCCTGCAGGAACGAAAAGAAAGCCACAGCGATTAAAAATCATATCCTCAGGCAAAATTTAGTGCTTTAATCAACTCTGTATCCTCTTTATTACACCATGAAAAATTAAAATACACCTCTGCAATGACATCTTTGGAAATTAAAGGAGCCCTGTGGAGTTTCCAAAATGCATTATGTGTATCCTTGGGGGTCTAAAAAGCATGCAGAGGACATTTCCTTCCTCATTAAAATATTTAAAATCCAGCATCGTTTGCATCCATGTTAACTACAGTAGCTTACACCTGTTGACCAGTGCATGGCGCAGGATGAACAAAACCAGGACCCACTCAAGGAAAAACATCTTTTTCATTCATGGTTTTATCCATAGGATAGTGATGCCGCCCTTTGCTACACAAGCTGAATCACATAATGATCCTTTTTCTAACCCATCCCTGACTGCAGAGGGATTCCAGCAGAAGTTTGCCTTTCTTTTGGTGTGTGAAGAAACTGTGAGCAATTTACCATAATCACCAGCTGGATGGCAAACGAAACGCTGGTAGTGTGAAGTCTTCCGTCATGTGTGAAAAATGTGCTCCTGACAACACGGCTTAATGTGACAACACGAGCCACAGTCTGGCGCTCCACCAGTACAGTGCCAGTAATGCTCTTTGATGCAGGATGCCAATTGACTGAGGCCACACATTAAATCTAATCCACTGAAGCACAACACTGGTGAAGAATCAGCACCACGCAAAGGCAATCAAAGCGAAAACATAACCTGAGCTGTGAAACTCCTCTTCAGACCGTGGTACTATGTGAGAGGCAGCAGTGGGGACAAATTCTCCTTAAAAGGAAAATTAACCCTGGAGCAACATGGAATAATTAACTAACCAGGAGGAATATTGGTGCCAAATGAAGTTAATTGAACATCAATATCAATTAATGTGGCACAGATGCCACAATGCCCCACATAGCAAAGTGGGTTTGCAGAGACTTAATTGACAGACTTTTTCCTGCCACTCACGAGTGTATTTTCTTGTGTTTGCACATGAACAGGTGTTTCTTCCAAAAAAGGCATGCAGACTTTTCTCCCTTTTGTCCCTTGAGTCACAAATGAGAAGTGTTTTGTGTCAGTAGAGTGAGCGTTTTGTATAATGTGCCACTTGTCTTTCAAATCCAGAATACATGTCGTGGCTTCTGTTTTTGCTACAAGAGTCCAGAAAGTCTAGAAAACACTGAGAATCATGATGTGAATCACAGAACTCTGAAACCCCACGAACATCAACCTTCAAACCTAGTGTTGTAGGTAGAAAATGAAGCATGACTGAGGACATGCTTGGCTTTGTTTGTACCATGAATGTTTTTACACACTGGTGTTGGTGAGTAATTTGGGACAAAAACCACCTGGAACAGTTGATGTGACATTTTTTTTGTCAACTCCTCTCTGTACTCTGTCAGCCCACTCCTGGTTGGCATTGTTATCCAATCCAACGTGTCAAAAACACTGAGCTCATCTCGTCTGTAGCTTTTTTTTCTTTTTTATACTCCCACCACTGGTTACCCATGGCTGCCTTTATCAACTTTGTTAAACTATTGCTGTCATATGAAGCTCCAGAGGGGGTCGCATTCCTATAACTCCTGTGCGACCAGCTTGTTCTTCACACGCCATGACTACTGACAACTTAACTCTCCCTGTGGCGAGATGGTCATTATAGTCCAACAAATTTTGACTCCGTGCTGGCTCCCTGGTGGTGGCATGACCTTCCCACTCTGCCCTGGACAGCACAGTCACTCTTTATCTCTTAAAACCCACCTCCCTTAAGACATAAACCATGCTCCCATCTTTGAGTGCAGAGTCTTTTATGTTGATATGTTATTTACACATCCAGCAGTAACATTAGCATTCGTGTTCAGTCATGTTTTATGGTCGTTTTGCGAATGTAAGCCCAATATTCACTCTCTTTTACATCTGAGGGAAATATCTGGCTAATTACCCTCTAAATGCCTCACATTGTTCTCCAGCTAGTTGCTAATTGTGTCTGTCTGCTTGTTTGTTTGGTGCTGACAAGTAGTGTAAATTGAGTTTTAAGCTTTTTCACTGGAAACAGCTGCAGCACCAACCAACTCTGCCTGCAATGAGAGTGAACCACGACAGTAAAATGAGGGCTGGACACTTAAAAAAATCGGCTGAGATTCACCGTAAAGCTCAGTGAATGACTCTGAGCGACACCTTTCACATTTTCATCCTGTTTTTACATTTGTCATTTGATACATCCTAGCTTTAAAATATTGATTACAGTTGCTTCAAAAAACAATATCAATTTATTTATTAAGCAGCATATGGGATTATTCCTGATTCTACAGTGTAAAAAAACCCCAAAACAACCTTTTGTCTGTGTTTGTGTCTGTTTACCATATGCTGAGTAAAAAAAAAAAGCTATAAAACCTCTCTACCAGAACTTTAATTGACATGACAGCAATAAAAGTTGAAACTGAATAATAGAGTTGACATAAAAAAATCCTCATTTTCCATCTGGCTGTCTGGGTTTTTCCCTTTTAGACAAGATAAAACAGTCCCATTTGGATACCTTGTAGTGTAATAGGCATTCCTACAATCTGTTTCTTTGGCAGTATTTCACTGCAACTGACTGACTGCTCTACAGTCAGCATACAATTCTCAAGTATGTCTCGAGTCCATCCTACAACAACTCCCACCTCAAACCGCTCACCATGAGGATGTGGATGACACCAGTGTGACGGTATATGTGTGTGTCAGGAGTCAGTGGGACCTGGCAGCTACGACCAGAAAGCTGAGCGCTCCTTCATCCTGTCAGGGGGAGGCCGGTGCCCTGGCTTTGTGCTTCAGCATAAACTCAGAGCAGATGGTGTGAGAGAAGTAGAGAGTACTACTGGTGATCAGCCACACCCCGGAGAAGCCTGCTTGACTCCAAATTAAACAGTGTAATAACTCTTGTAACGTAAGTACATATATGGCATCTATACAGTACAACAAAGGCTTTGCTCACAGAGAGTTAACTTTTCTTCAATAATAGAGAAAATGTGCAGATCATAGCTTTTCTGTCATATGCATGAATTCCGTAAGATGCCAAATTTGATCTGTGATGTCTCTTTAAGGAGTGAAACACCTCGAACATAATCGTTCTGTTTTTGAAGCCCTCGTGAATACAGCAGAAGCTGTTCTCTCTCAGCCTGAGTGACGAAATAAGACATCCGGTAATTAACACGGCCAGCACAGATGTCCTGTCCTTCATGTTCCAAACTAAGCAAACAAACAAAAAAACAAACAAACAAACAACCACCCCTGAAATGAATAAACTAATGAGCTTCAAACAATGAGGAGGGCCTGTGGGAAACAAAAATAAAAGGCTTGAAGCGAGTACCAAATGCTTGAGCCTGACAATTAGGATGAGATTGGGAAAATCCTCGGGGAGCTTTGTCAGTTGTTGTCAGTCACACATCAGAGACATCTTGGAATTAATTTGCTTTGATCATACGGTTCAACAAAATGCCACACTAAACAGCTACTGAACCGCGTTGAACTGTTTCTGTAACCAGTAAAACGACTGAGCTTTCGGGTTTTCGTGGTGCACCTTTAAACAGATTGTATAACAATGCCTGAAAACATGGCTACACGTGTAACATCAACAGGTGCATTTTCTCCACAGACGGAGGATTATCTTGCCTTACGTAATGCTTTCTTAAATAACTGTGAGGGGCAACAGGCAGTACCGAGAGGAGGTCGGTGTCTGGGTGTAATGTCATCCTGCTGTGCTTTGGGGTGGCAACAGGGAAGCGATACGGCTGCCTGACAGTGGCACCCACGCATGGTAATTGGTGTGACAATCAAGCCACCAACAGCCCTTTGGTTGCTGTGATAGAACAAGTGTCAAGGAGAGTGACAAAGGCACCTTAGGGGGGCACAAATGTGTTGTCTGGTGTGTTGTATGCTCTATTCCACAGTGACACAAAAGTAGGGGGAAACTGAGGTTGTAGAATCAGATGCACATATCAATCTAACCTATCTAATCTAACCTAATCTAATCTATTTTGGGTGATCATGAGGTGTTTGGCGTTAGCTCATCAAACAGGCTGAAATTCATTGAAGAAGAGGGAAAAATACGGGATTCTCCACTTACAACAGCCTCAGCTGACAAGAGAGTATCACCACTGCTCTCCTCAAATACATTTACTGTATAGTGTACATGTGGGTAGGGGTTTCAACAGCGCTTTTCTGTGTGTGTGTGTGTGTGTGTGTGTGTGTGTATTTCATACCTCGTCCTGGCTGCCCTCGCGCAGATTGTAGGTGAGGTTGTTGTGGATGTCAGAGGTGAAAACACTGGCATACTCGGGGTAAAGTTCCAGCACCTCTCTCAAGCCACGCACACTGATATACTGGAGGTCGCAGTAGGTCAGCGCTTTCACGTCAGCGTTGGTCTTAATCACCTGGTCTGTTCCAGGCAGGTCGGACCCAATCAGGTCCCCTTTTCCTAAAATTATAATAATTAATATTCACTTTCCTGCTCCACATTATCCTTTATTAAAACCTTAAATGTGATGCTAAAAAGACCACAAATGCACACCTAATATTGCCAGCACCATGTTGTCTTTCAGCACCTCCAGAGACCCGGAGCAGACGAAATAGTTGGCATGCAACGCGTCTCCCTGACGGATGAGGTACTCCCCAGGGACGCAGAAGGAGGTTTTTATATGGAGGGAGAGGGAGCGCAGGCAGCCACGACTGGCCCCCTTAAAGACCGGCAGCTGGAGGATGTCCTTATTCAGATGCATGGCGATGTCAGCTCGCAGCTCGTCAGGGAAGTCGTGCAGGAGCTGGGGATGTGTGACAGATGTAATGAGGTGTGACACTGATTGGTAATTAGGGAATGGACTGTGTTGCCACCAGTTACCCTCTTTTGAATTTCAATAGGGTGTCAATTGCTACTGCTCAGGCGGCCATGTGTTGTGAAAGATCATAAACAACTACAGCTGCAAATGATTATGAAAGGACTGTAGAACAGATTTCAGTGCTGTGAATTTTCTGGACGGTGGGCAGCACCATGTACAAAAGAATTACATGACAGTAACACTGAGAGGACTCCTACCTCGTTGGCATCTATACCGTTGTTGACAGACCATGTGGTCTGGAAGTACTCCAGCATGCGTTGTTTGAGCTGCTGGGGCAGGCGGTGGACACGGATGAAGTCTTTCAGGTCCTTCATGCGTGTGTGGTAGAGTGAACGCCGAGAGTACATACGCTGGATGATAGCCGTCACGTTTCCAAAGACCAGGGCATGCATCAGTGCTGTTAGAGAGATGGAAACAAACAACATGAAAGACAGTAAATGATAATATACAGACTGAATACTTGGTAAAACTAATGAAAGCTGAAATTTGCTTCTGAGGCATGTTTCTTTTAGCATGTTAGAACTTAAATGGGTTAAATTGCAACAGAAAAAATACTTTTCAGGATGATACTTTTCTCTCCTTTCAAACACTTTTCCTGCTTTAAAATAAAAATGTACAGGTGTTACAGGTGCAACAGTAAATTACAGCTTCATTGGTATCACTATTCTGACAAGCAGTCTGAACAAACAATTAATACACAATAATCATCCTCTGGGTTGTCTGGGCAATAGTTGCAACCTCAGCTAAAGTAATCTGTTTACTGGTACATAAAGATGGGAACAAGCTGTGTCTTAAAGGCCAGCCAAACCATCCAACCCACTTCCTGCTGAATTTCTTGCACTGGCGGGCTGAAATGAGGCACTGTTATGCCAGGACGCCAGAGGGAGAATGTACCCCGGTGTCAAACGTACCGCCGACAAGCATGGTGCAGATGGAGAAGATCTTCTCAGCATCGGTGTTGGCACAGACATTGCCAAAGCCCACACTGGTCAGACTGCTGAGGGTAAAGTAAAGGGCAGCGATGTAGGAGCTGCGCACTGTCGGGCCGCCCACCGTGCTGTTGACGTAGGGCGTCTCCAGACGTTTGCCCAGCTCATGGAGCCACCCTTGAAGGAGAAGCCAGAGCATGAGACAACAATGTCCAAAATGATTCATGTCATCTTTATGTTTGTGGTGGTCTGTCAGCTCAGAGCTAGATGGCAGTGGCGGGATGTTACTGCAATACCTGGTGTAAGAGAGACAAAAGTGTATGTTTGGCCAGGTGCATGTGTATGTGTGTGTGCATGTGTCTCAGAAGGAGCAGTGTCAGGAGGCTGACATGTCGGTGCGGGACAGGGCAGAATTAGACTGGCTCCACCAGGAATAAATAAGGCCAAGTGTTAATTAGCAGGTATGACCTAACCTGCCTAAGTATGCACAATCACTCTCACACACATACACACACACGTTGCACAGCAGACTGGCCCAGATGTTTCATTTCGCTGTAGCCTGCAGTATGTCACAGAATGTGCGTTACAGTTTTTGGTTGTTCAAAAATCATATGTTACTGCTAAGATGCAGGATTAAACTCACTTGGTGGCAATAAAAGACTCAACATGATTTTATACATAGAATAGAAAAGCCAGTCAGTTTTTGATTATGGGGCTTTGCTGTTCTCCATGTTGAACCATTTTCAAATAGTGACACAGACAACATTAGTGAGCTGCTTCCCAGCAGCTACTTTTTATATCAGCTTTTGATCTGGTTTCAGACAGTCTTCATTAGAGCGGTAGAGAATGGTGTTTGCCACCATCTTGCCACTGAGCAGAGCTAGACATCCCAATAGGTGAGCCATGACTATTTATAGCTGAGTAGGGACACAACAAATGTCTGTTGGAAAAAATCTTATTTGTTTGAATTTCTGCCTTTCTAAAAATAGAAACAACTGACTTGCATAGCATCTATGATAACTGAGTCATGTCTGGGAAGTCAGCAGTGCGCTTAAATTATGAAATGAACAGTTTAATAAAATATTAGACTTATTTCCTATCAGAAGACACAGTGAAGACAATGAATAAATAATATTTCCTCATTTACCCTTTACAGAGAAAGGAAATATGCTGGATGGAACACTAAAACTGACCCTCACACTTCCAATAGCCTCTGCTCTAGCAAGGCCTGATCAATCAGACTCACCAATGTCCCAGGTCTCATTGGTCTCTATCTCCTTACGTCCAATCATGTACCAGATGCAGGCCATCCAGTGTGCCAGCAGGCCAAAAACAGACATCAGCAAGGTCAGCACCATGGCGCTGTACTGGGAGTAGCGATCCAGCTTCTGAAGCAGGCGAAGGAGGCGCAGCAGGCGTACGGTCTTGAGCAGGTGGACCAAGGAGGTCTGAAGAGAAGAGGCAAGTATGGGAGGCGTTGTGACAGAGAAAAGGAGAAAGACAGTGAATCCCTCTGCTGTGTTATATCAGGACACACACTGTGTATATACTGCATACACAGCTGAATGTCACAGCTTGGACAAGCAGCGGCTTGTTTTGCTCAAACAAATTAGCATATCTTGTGTATAATTCACTATTTAGGGAGCACTTGTCACATGGGTAGTGACAGCAGATGCAACAGTCCAAAGACTTTACAATTCAGGGGAAATTAGTATGTATTATAAATAGCCAATTTGCTGCTTATGTCAGCAGTCACAGCGGGCAGTGGAAAAAAAGAAAGCATGTACTCACCACTGTGATGTTGAAGGCATACAGCAGGTCAAAGGGCAGGGCAGCCACCAGGTCCACAAAGAACCAGGTCGTGGCGTAGTGAATGCAGATGGAGCGAGACTCATACACGACCTGCCCTGACTGGCTCACAAAGGTGGTGCGAAAGTTCAGGATAATGTCTGCAAACACAAAGGTTGAAGATACTTTTTGAAATAAGGGATAAAAAACGATTTTTAAAGTGTCACATGCTCAGATTCAATCCCAGCGGTTCACTATGTGACCTATAGACTGCACAGCTGGGATATGTCATTGTTTTAAGGCATCTATATGGATCAGTGCGTTTGCTAGACAGACCATCTAACCCTGGTGTCAGAATGTGGCAAACACATAACAGGCAGACCTCTGGGTGTGTGTCCGATGAAGCAAAACCTCATCTGTCAACCAAGCTGTCGATATTTGCAGAGATGATGGCTCATCGTCACTCAATACAAATTTCGGTTATGAGAAGTTAGAAGAAAGTATGATGACGGCAGCAAATTAAATAATGATTTTGGACTTTTAGGGAGCGCACGCTGCAATGCGCAGACCAGTGTTAGCTGCAAAAATCCTAAAACGTGTGACCGTCTACTATTATGACCGTCATAATAATAGATTATGGATAGAATTGACTTGATGATGGACCTTCCTAGTACATAGTTGAGCATGGCACAAGACCTTCAGGTGGAGAACAGGAAGACACATTGACTTCTTTCAGCACTCACCTATAATAAAGAGCATTTCCACAACAATGTCACTGACAATGGTGGAGCGTGCAGCTGTGACGGTGTCGTCGTACGGCGTGAAGCTCACATTGTAGGGCACGGTGACGGCCACGTAGAAGGTGGCCAGCAGAATGAGCCAGTCCCACAGGGCTTTGGACACACTGTAGTGGAGCAGAATGAAACGCGACTTCTGCACCGCTGCCACCTTGTACTCCGGTATTGAAGGCTTATCAATCATGCTCTGTAAGAGAACAGGTACGCTAAGTGTAAAAGCACAAAAATATCTATCACACACTAACAACCTCTTGAATGTCAAGCTTACGGTGATAAATATACAAAACACACAAAGCGCACTGGAGAAACTGCATAAATGAATAAGTTGATAACCAGATGGTCACGAGGTGGAGTGCTGTGAAAATAAATGACAATCAGACGGACATTGCAGTGCCAAGATTTTGCAGAAACAGACAATATAAATGTCAACACCCTCCCTAGTGCTCTGACCGCTGATGATTCAGTACGGTAGGCAACTCAAGTGAAACAGATACGGTAATGCTGCTGATTATCTATTCCTGACAGCCTCCAATAGACAGTGATAAAGCGTTTAAATGGTCATGCATTAACAATACAAAATGGCAGAGATAAGACTGTGGTCAGTGAGGGGGAAACTGATAATTTCATACATGATTTAGCCTTGGCTTGACTTCATCCCACCAAAGGCCATTATTGCCTTAAGTTTCAGGTGGAGCAGTACAATGGCAGTTGAGCCATTATAAGAAAATGAGGGAGATAGAGCCATCAACTGCTTTTATTTTTGAAAGTCACTTATTCATTCCAGTCATTTAATTTTTATTGAGAAAATCCAATTGCAGAAAGTATGAATTGCTACAGCTGATGAGATGGGGAGTCCATTTGGCACATAATGAGACTGCAGCTCTCCAAATGGGGCCATGCACTTGGCACATAATAGCCTTAACCATGTTTAGAAGACAGGAGGAGAAGCTATTACTTTTGACAGTAGTGACAGAGAAACAGAAAGGGGAGATAAATGAGCAGTAATCCATTCAGGAACAGTGTGGCCACTTCACAAACAGGTGTGTGCAAGAAACAAGGAGGCTGGTTAATGAAGTCTTAACCTGAGATTTCCTTGTGAGGGCTCTGAAGCTGCCTGGTTGACTTGAAGGAAATAGACAGTCTATTTGAAAGCACTTGGGAGAGGATGGACAACCTTGACTTGTACTTCAAATAGATGAGAAACACCACAGAACAATCACACACTCCACTGTGTGGATGAAGGAAACATGTTCAAATAATTCCCAGTGAAATGTCCATCTGTATAGAGCAAAATGTTTGACACTGGACAATTTCTGGTTTAAAAAAAATACGTGCTTTATCACAGTATCCATCGGTCAGTGGGTTTGCATAGCGTCTGGGGTCATTCCTATGTTCCCCACATTTACATGGCACACAATCAGAACGTGACGAAGTGTCATACATTCCCAATTCTACATATGTGCTCTGTGTGATAACAGAATATAGAACTTTGGAACATGGGACCTTGGGGACCTGGGAACACAGATTTGCTCCCTTTGTAACCACAGTAGAAAATCTAGAGATAAGACCTAGCTGACTGTCATCAACAGCTGAGTTCAAGCTATATCAGCAAAAGCTGGACTGTTTTTTTAATTTGCCTTACATCACTGAGGTCAGGACGCCCTCCTGACCTCTGGCACTCGAGGCCGTTGGCCGAGCACATCTCAGTGATTAGAAAAGAAAAGCCCAGCACTGTGGGGACACATGGGACTGCATGTCACACAGCTGTAGCTGGTCTTCGCACTTCATTAAGTCAAACTGTAGCCCAGAGCTTACTGTCCAGAACTCCATCTCCCAGCATCCTTCGGGCTTTAGCACTGATAAAAGCCTGTCCTTGATGGGAAAGAGGATACAAGCCGCTTTCCATGTGACGACAGAATGTATTGCAGAGGATCAACAACCTTTAATTTATACCCCAAAATACTACTCAACTTTTTTCCGAGTGATTACTAGTACTAGTAGAGTAGAACACAATAAAAACTGTAAAATGACCAGAAGCCCACAGGTGAGGAAACATAAGCTGACTACTCTCAATTGACCCTGGTTTGTCCTTCACTTATATGATTTTAAGATCATAAAACTTATTTGACTTTGCAGTTTGAGCTTCAATTTCAACAATCTAGTTTTCTCCTACACTAAATTGCATTACAGTCAGAGGCCAAACAGAGATGTTCACTGTCTGAAAGTGCCTTTGTGAGTGAGTGTGTAGAGGGCAAAAACAAAAGAAATAAACCGAGGGAATGTAAGATGTGAGAGCTCAGACTGTGGACACAAACTATGAGTTCTGTATTTCAAAGTATTTGCATCATAACTTAAAAACGCCTCCAGATCGCACTATTTTTCTCTTTCATCGCCCCCTGGCAAGTGCATTAAAATGAAAAGAGACAAGAGAGGCTCTCCCCTGGGAAATGCTTGAAATCAAGTCTGAGCGACTTGTCAGTTTGCCTTGGACTGGTTACAGTAGCTGATACACTCATGGGCTGACAGCATCTAAACTGCCAGAACAGACAAGCAGCAACTCAGACAGAGTATTTGTGTTTTGGTGAGGAGCTTTAATGAAAAAGAAAACTTCATGTATTTTAAGGAGGCAATGTAGTGTGTGGTAGACAATTTAAAAAGTATGTAGCCTGTGCGGTCTGAAAAGGACTGCATGCAAAGCGCTGTGGAAATGTCAAATTTCTGAAATCAGTTGACAGATTTCCATTTGTACATGATATCCCTCTGTCAGTGTTTTTATGGCTATGCACCTATTTAAAGATCTATGCCTGTGTCTACATGCTTTCCAGCAAAAGATAAAGCACCACCCCTTTTCTTCCTTGCCTTGCAGGCCGATGGGCTACAAATAGAGATCTTGTCAGAGTAGATCTGGCTGGCTGTGGTGTGGAGGCAGAGGATCACATTGTTAGCTAACTGCTACTGAGAAAGAGACAGAGAGACAAAGTGAAAGAAAGATGGAAAACAGAATGGGAAGAATATAGTCAGAGTGGGAGGATGGCAGTGGTGGAAGAAGTATTTTGATCCATTGCTTAAGTTAAAGTAGAAATACCACAATGTAAATGCCTCTATTACAAGTTAGTAAGTCCTGCATTTAAAATCTCAGAGGTATTATCAATTAAACATGCCTAACGTATAGAAACTATAAGCAGTCATTATGCAGAAAAATGGCAAGTGTTAGTTATATTGTAACAAATGAAATTATTTTGTTATTATTACAGATGCATAATTTTGCAAACAGCATTTTAAGGTTGCAGCTGGTTGAGGTGGAGCTGTTGAATCACTTAATCTTTATCAATGTATGCTATTTTATAAACTGATCATAGATTTAAGATTTTATGCAAAATCATGATCTGTCATACAGCATTAGTATTTTATTTACAGTGTGAGTATATGTAAATGTAAGTATTAAGTTGCAGACTGAAGTCCTTGAGTTGAGTACAAGCACTAAAAAACTGCACGCATCAAACTTTTGGTAGTTGAAGTGGATGGAAAGAAATAGGAAATGGGAGATATTTAAAAGTAGAAGACAATGGGAGCCACAGAGTGACAGACAGACAATATGGGGGAGAGACGGCAGGATCCAGAGGGATGAAGCCAAAAGGAGATGAGGTTAGAGTGACAGATGGAGAGGGAGAGAAAACGTGTAGAAGCTGCAGTGAAAGAGAAGCTAAGCTAAAGCTAGCAACGAGGAAACCGAGCGAGGCCACTGACAGGGATGGGGTTGACGGATGACGACAGGACATGGCTCACTCGTACTACAATTTCCTCTCGATTTCTAACAGTAAATAACAACTATGAAAACTAATTTTCCAAGTGTGGAAAACCCCACGTACACGACGTGTAATGTATGGCTGGAATGGCGTTTGCTCCGACTCTATTAACGTTAATTGACTAACCAATTAGCTAATTCATATTTCAGGATAACTCAGAAAATACGGTTTTATATGTCTTACTTATCTGAAAAGGCCCAATGGTCAACCACTATTTCCAACCACTGTTTTTCTTCTGTAGTGAGTTAACGTCGCCGTCATTGCAAGACTAAATTATTTTTTACGACGTTCGCTAGCTAGCTGAAGTTGGCTAGCTAAACGGCTAATAAGTGCAGTGCAGCTGCTATGGTTACCTACTTTTTCATATAACGTGGTCACGTGGTTTTCTGAACTTATATTGGTGGGGGGTTTTTTCTCTTTTATTTTCCTCTTCTCTTCCGCAGATGATTGTACATTTCATCTCCATCCTGTTTAATACTGTCATCTTTATTATCTTTTTATTGTAGGCATCAGCAACCTCACTCAGAATTGATACTATGCTGTTATGTTTTATGAAAAGGCAAATTTAGGAAATGAAATTTCCCATCTGAGCAGTGCATGAAGAAACAGTCCTGCGAAATTGAATCTAATAAAAATGTCTGTTTTAGAGTAACTGAGTGATATATGTTCAACTATATTATCATGAAGCAACTTATGAATTTTTGCTCTTACTAACACTCACTGACAGGTACATGTGCTGAACTGCACAGATATATAGACATAAAATAAAGACAAGTGCAGAGGGTAAGATGTGGGGGAAAGCTGCAAACACCAACAAACGTGTGTGTGTGTGTGTGTGTGTGTGTGTGTGTGTGTGTGTGTGTGTGTGTGTTGCATGCTGCTATTGCTTTTAATCTCGTTCCCACACAAACTGCGCTGTATCTGTTTAACACTGGTGACACATCTGCAAGAAACAGGTTGTCCAAAGTCACTGATAGGGTGTCAAATGTCAATGTCTGATGTCAAAGACCCAGAAAAACAAAACAACATCTTAGAGAAATATATCTGATTTATATTCTAACTGGTAGATGTTTTTGTTTTGCAACCTAAAACCACGCTACTTACATTTTTCATAGGCTACATCAACACAGGCTTGTTCTGAATGCATGCTCCTGCTGGAAAGTACTCTGTACTGTGTGCCATTATCAGTCCCTAAGGTTACAAATAAATTAGGCAAAAGGTGCTGTCTTGTGTTCCTTTCTTCTGCATGGAATTGACTGAAAAGTGGGTTCAAGTGCAGGATCTTGTTCATACTCTGTTTACTGGCCTGCTGCTGCACTACTTTGAATTTCTTCTTAACTACAATGTGATGTCTAATCTCGGGGGGAATTAATAAACACTTTAAAATGGTAATTCTGGTGGTGGTAGAGGTAGAATGAGGGAACAAGGGAGGTGATGGAAAGCTATCATTTCTACTTAAGTGTGTGCATGTGTGGAAAGGAGAGGGAATGAGAGACGGGCAGCAGCCTGTGAGCACATTAACTCTGAATGTTGAATTTCAGATTCTTAGATTATTATTTTTTTAATCTCTATATGTGAGAGAGAAACTGAGTCCGTGTGAAAATACAGCCTCATGCTGAGAGCGCTGGAATAAAATTTGAATGCTAAATACTGCGCATCTGATTCTGACTGTGTTGACGTTTTGCCATATGTTTGTCTCCGCTCTTGTCAGAGGGCAAGCCATCATTTACATGTTTGTGTATATGTGTGAATGTTTTTGTCAAGTGTGTGTGTGTGCGCACTAGAACAGGTGTGTGCATGGTGTCATTAAACGGTGCCATCTGTAAGTAGGTGGGATTGGAAGCATGGCAGCAGGAGGTTCGGGGAAACATGGGGGAGGTGTTGCACATTGATTCCCATGAAGGCACCTGCAGGTCAGATCTGAAAGCAGCAGCAGCACAACTTTTGTTTCTGGAGGTGTTAACAGGATGCAGGTCAGCTGCATGCAGGTTACATGAGGGCATTTATGGCTGCCTATTCAGGCAACTTTAACTGCAATTTCATTTCCATGAAAAAGCAAACACAGCACTTTAAAGGGCTGTAACTGTCAATCACAATGACATACAGAAAAGCAGCAAATCTTCAATTGAGAATAAGCCAGTGTTTGATCTGGTTTGTCAAATGATTTAAACAATCAGTTATCAAAGTGGCAATTCTTTTTCTGTCAGTTAGCTAATTGATTTATCGACTCATTATGTTGGCACTAGTAATTTATCTACTAGTATGTGTAATGTCCCTTGGGCTCAGCAAAATATGGTTTATTTTCTTAATTTCTTGTCTTAATTTCTGAAAAAAATTATTATTCTGACTTTCTCCCCTTTTTCTTTGTCTTATGAAAAAGGGGCGGTGGTCTGCAACATATCTGGAGTTGGCAAACACACTGGAAAACAATAGCATGTGAATGATAAGAGTGAAGTGTCCAAAAGGCAGTTTTAATGTTAGATTCTCATCATGTTTTTGCAGTTTTCAGCAATGCATGTATCAGCACTGAGAAGGGGACACCAAAATTTGGTGAGGGGCATACCATTAAAATGGTAGAGGCACTTTGAAAGAGTGCCACTGGTAAAATTTTATTGGGCTTCTCAATTTTAGTGCTAAAATGCACAAGTGCTTTCAGTGCTTCAGGCTCCTAAATGGCAAATTAATCTCTCCAAAAATACACAACAGCCTTTCCCCCCGTTTTTCATTTTAGAGTGCTAATATTAGCCTCCTGAATCTCGCTCGTCTCACAGGCTTTCAGCATTTTTTTTTTTTTTTTACATTTTAATTTACCCCTGAAAAGTTCTGAATTGCTTTTAGCCTCCTGGGATGAAACGTCACATTGTGAAGGACAGGTTTGAGCACAGACCCAGTTGGTAACTGAGCCTCTGCGGGGGGGAGAGGCGAAGGATTATCTGAAAATGGTGCTCCACTAGAAAAACTGCTCCCGTTTGCAACAGAGAGCAAAACAGGAGCTGGTTCTCATAAATAACGTTGCTTAGAGTGTCAACTTTATTATTCCAAGCCTACAAAGGCCTTTGTTCCGCAGCTACGACAAGTGGCAATGAAACAGACTATAGCTGGGCTCTAGTTCACCACAACAAGGTACTTGAAACACAACACTTGAAAGACAGATGAAGGCAGAAAAGTGGGACACTTATCTGAGAAGTGTTGGAAAACATCTGAAATCCATATGGAAGGAGGCTATTCTGTCCTACTTGCATCCATTATTCAACAGGTAGCACATATATATGACACTGTATAGAAGCATCAGACACAGCAGCTTCATTTGGACCTAAAGTTGATTTAATGGAACATGCTGGTGACATAATGACCTATATCCTGGAGCTCCTATTGGTGAGGTGTTAACATTTCCAGACAGGCACTCAAAAAAGTGATGATGATGATGATGCATCTAGGTCCCCCTTTGACCATGTTGTGCCTCCCAGCAACCACCGCTGCCACAGTGACCTTGCTATTTGGCCATTTAAAGCCACCAAACAACGGCTTTCATGCGAAAAATATGCAACAGAAGCAAGATTAAAACCATTCAGGAGACTTAAAATAGAAAACCCATTTGATGATTTTTTTTCACTGGGATAAGCCACACTTGGGAAATCTGGGTCAAGACTTCCCTCATATTGTCTTCCTAAAAACTCATCTTTTAGTTATCAGCATTAATAATTCACGCTCAAGATTGAGGGCACCGCATGTCTGAGTAACTCCTGACTGTTTACTTTCTTAGAGGGCCCCCGAAAAAATACCATCACAGCCGCATCAGGAAGTACGTGAGAGTGGTACTCACGCCGCCCAGGTTGACCTCTCTCTTGCCTCCCCTTGAGAACTGGCTGGTCAGCTGGTACAACATGGTGCGTCCACGCTTCCTGGCCTCGCTGAAGTGAGAGCCGCCCTTCCTCCTGCGCCTCTTGTCCTCTGAATCTGTCACACAATCACTCAGATCAGCGTATGTCAATTAGATCAAGAAATATGTCAATATAATACAACGCCTGAAATCTATCAGGCCCACGTGCTGAATATTTTCTTTCTGTAGTTACACAAGTCTATCTCCCCCGGTGTCGTGCTTGGTATTTGCAGGCTGTGTCCAGGTTCCACTTGAAGACACACCGCTGCCCAAATCAAACTCCCCATTGCAAAAACATTGTCTGAGTTCAGCGAACGAATGCCGGCCCAAACAAAACCGGCGGGTAGAGTGTGACAGTGATGAACAGGAGTGCACGGACAAAATGAAAGCCGGGGGCCAGAGGATGGTCCGCTCATAAATCATGCTCAAAGTAAGTAAATAACAGGAAGCTTTAGGTAACCGGGGCTTGTTGCCTACCTTCCTTCTTGCTGTTGTGGTGGCCCCTTCCATGGGTGTCAGTGACGTCCTTGAATGAGAAGAGGAAGAGGACCATTTCGCCCTTCTCGTTCTTTATGGGCACGATGTCTAACAGACACCAAAAGGCCACACCTGGAATAAAATCACAAACGTTCATTTAGCGCAGGGTTTACGTTACCTCATTTGGTGGATGAAAGCAAATCTTCAACAGACACATCCGGGCCTGCGATTTCCCCCGTCATGCCAGCTCTCACCATGTCTGCTGAGCCGTGGATAATTGTCAAGTATGGCACGGCCTTTCTAAAAATACACCACAAACTGGATGTGGATCATGTTCGGGAGGAATGAAGAGAAAGAGCAAGTGAGAGGGTTGGTTATAACAAGTCGGGCAGGGAAGGAGCACCATAGATCCAAGACCTTGCCATAACCCAGTGCGCTCATTAGCAACCCTGCAGAAACTGTGCAGTGCCACCAAACAGACACTGTCCCTTGTGTTCGTGTGTGTGTGTGTGTGTGTGTGTGTGTGTGTGTGTGTGTGTGTGTGTGTGTGTGTGTGTGTGTGTGTGTTGGCATAGACAGGGATAGAGGGGAATAAAACGGTGTGGATGATGGTGTTGTAGCACAAGGCTGTGGGTGTTAATACAAACAGAGAGAAGCTATTTGTGTGTGTTTTTGAGCAGCAGGCACACACTCGAGTGTGTGTCTGCTGAATTTCTTTTTCTGTCTGACTTCATCATGAAAATCCTGCTAAAACTGTACTAGCCATGAATATTTTCCATTTTGGATTCTGGCTTTAACATCACTCTCTTTGTCCTCTTTTGCATTTCAGTCCCTCTTGAGTCTGAAACTGCATTCTATTATTTTTGGCCATATTACAAATGACCGTGCCATTGGCCTCATTAATGGTAGTGGCTTTGCCTTACAGTTACTTACTGTACGGTAAAAAAGTGTTTTTCAGCTACAGTACAGATTCGGTAATCCATCAACGTAATTAGCGGCTCACACACTTCGAGGCTGCAGGTTTGGATCTCTGTAGAAGGAACTTAATCCTTGTGTGCCAATCAAAGAGGCTTAAAGGGTGTTTTATGCTCTCTTTTCATGCATGACATCGTATTTTGAGCCCAAGACCTTGTCAGAAGGATTAGGTAGAAGTCAGAAGGAGTGGGTTATATTCAGGATTTAAACTACTTTAATAAACACACACAGAGACAGTATGTGCCGTACTTTGTCCTGCATTTTCTTCATTAATAAAGTATCAAATATGTCTTTGAGAGTGACTTTATGCTTGTTTTTTCCAGCACACGTTTACTCCTTTTGCGCTTCTGTTGAATGAATCACAAAGATGAGCTGGCAGCAAATTTTCACTCGATCGATGATGGTTTTGTATTAATGATAATGAGCACCAACTCCAACAAAAGAGCATGAATTGCACTGCTGACCTGCTGTACTTAAATTATGCATCACTGTGGAGATTCATAATTCCACCAAAACGTTCAATTCTCATCCAAAAATAAAAGTGCTCCTCATGATGTCGAGAACAAAAAAGAAAAAAGTTTCACTCTGAGAACAGAACAAATGATCACAGCCTGATCAAACAGGAGTCGGATCTAAGAAAAATGACTGTCATTGTACTTGAGTTTTGATCAGGCGAACAAAAGATGACACAAATGTTAATTGCTGGATGACCATTTTGCTTCTAAATGACACAAAAAAAGTAGAACATCTTTAAGTTATGTACAAATCGGCCCCCTCTGCTCTCCTGCACCCACCGTTCTTCTTGTAGAAGTGGACCTCGGCCTGGTACTCCTCTCGGCCCTCCAGAGCCTTCACCATCTGCTGGGCCACGTGCTCGCTGGTGTCGGCCCCGTACAGGAAGCGGCAGCTGCAGTTCTTCTGCATCACCTCGGTTCTCGTGAAGCCCGTCAGTTCGCAGAAGCCGTCTGAGCAGTAGACGATGGGGTAGCCGCGGTGGCCTTGGGCGTTACCCAGCAGGAAGTTACTGTCTATGGGGGGGGGGGGGGGGGGGGGGGGCATAAAAAGGTGTTAGCGGGAGTGGAGCAGCATGGAGGCAGAAGGCTCATGGCCAATGTGAGGAACCATGAACTGAAACATTTTGGAGATTTCAGGTTGCTCAGACCTTCCTGAACACCGGTGAGTAACGGATAAGGAGCAGTCGGGTGCATTATGTTACAGTCTGAAGTTTGGCGCAAATTTGGTCTTTGCTCCAATCAAAGTCTGTTTAGCTCTTTGAACTCATGTCAAAGCTCTGCAGGTTTGGTTTGACGCTAGTTGACAACTTCAAAGTAAACATGAATCAGACTTTGGTGTGGACTCAATTTCGGCCTAAATTAATTTCCCCCGGGCCTGGTCGTCTGGTGGCGGTCAGGACTACTGATGTGGGTGATTGAAGGAATCTGTGTCCTGGGCTGCAGACGGCAAGATAGAAAAACAGCTGACTGGAAATGAAAACGAGCACAAAGGTTAGCAATTGATTCCCATGTAACTCTTTAATTGATTGGTTCATGTGAACTTGTAAAGGATCAGACCTTAGAATTTTAAAAAAAGACTGCATAACAGCAGAGAGCATGACAGTGAAAAAGAGCCAAAGTGTCAATGTAAATGTGGATTTAACTGAACGAGAAGACACATGATCTACAGTCCACTCGACCTAGCTATCATAAAGGAAATATGAGAGCAACATTAAACTGTTACACACATGACGGGAAGTAAATACAGCTTGAATTGTGTTCGGAAGAATGTAAGAAAGCATAGATAGATGACAACATTAAGGTACATTACGTGCAACTAGTCTAACGTCAAAGCAAGAAAAAAATCTACAATTCACAGTAGATGAGCATGTGACTATAGAGCTTATGAAAATAGCTCTATATCAAATCTTTATTCAGGCCCTCTGATAGATTGAACCCAATTTCAAAATCCAATAAAACACTGGAATATTGTCAGCGACCCCTCCTCTTATGTTCCTTCACCTGTTCATTGCGCGCTCATCTCAAAGTACTGATATCATGCTGTGCTCGTGAGGCTGCAGATGGAGAAACGCAATCTGCCTCCAGGACCTGCTGAAGATCTGTAAGATCACACATCTAAGTGCCAAATTAAAGTGGTGGCTTATCAAGTCTGGAGCGCAGGCTTTTACATAATGTGGATCGCATGATATCGGCACCAGAACACCTCTGCTTGGTTTCCTGCTCTGCTTTCAGCACCACGGACAGCTCTCCAGCAGCAGGCCTGCACCGTGAGCTGTCTTCTTGCTGTATTTTGTCTGCGGGACATAAACACACAGCGCCCGCCCTCTGCTCTGCATACTAACATATATATTAATCTTGGTGACGTCACACATGTGACCTTGATAAGCGATGGCAGGTTCTTGCTGCAGTGTGGCTTCTTTGTTAGACTTCAGTCTGTCAGAGCGACCAGTGGAAGGAGCTTTGAAATTCAGTGCAGCCTGTTCACTTCTTGCCTTTAACACTTCAAAACAGTATACACAGCAGTGTACTCAGTGCTGCTAAAACAAGATAAAAACTAATTGGGGGACTTCCACTGGCACCCACTTTTTATTTTTGCAGTATTTGACAAATGGAACATGACCTATACAGACACAATTAACCACATGCTGCAGCTGAACCAGCTCATCTCAACAAAAACATTATGAGCTTTGAACTTTGGATTGCATTATATTCTCCAGCTATTCTGTCCATTCTCTAGATACGGCAAGGATCCCATCGAACAGATATTCCCAAACGGTTTTTGTCCAGCATACTCCCACAAGCCCTATCTAATGGGCTCAAGTACCCCTTCATTGTGACCCTTTGGCTTTATGGATGTGGAAAAGTATGAGATATATAAAAGCAGAGAAAAACAGCGGCACTGGTGGATCCATGGCTGCACAATTGGAATTGTCAATTAGGATTTCTTCATTATTTTTTCTTGTTTTTAGTTGGTTTGGTCAAGTTCATACTCCTGGAATGACCCTGCAGAGGCACCTTATGTGGTACCTGTTGGGATTCACTGCATAAAGGGTGGACTTATCTACAAGTTAGGTGTGATTACATATTTATGCGTATTTGTTTGCTAATTCTTTGCAAAAGTCAGTGCTGAGGCAGCAAACTTCCACAGAACCGGGCTTCTTTCGGCTGCTTAAATGAAAACATCAAACCCCAGATTTTGTGAATGCCAAGCACAGAGGCAGCACACAGAGAGACACCGGTCTGATTTCTACCGATTCCACAGAGACCGAGCCTAAGAAGGAGGGGTATTAAGCAGCCGCTGCAGCGCTTTCCACAATCTAGCACTTTAATTGGCCAGACTAAGCAGAAAGCAGTCCATAGGGGATGTCTTTTCTGAGCGGTGACAACCTTTCTTGGGTGTGCAGTGAGCAGCAACTAAACTGTCACCGTGGAATTAAAGAAAGAGACAGGCATTAGTCGGATCCATCAACAGGCAGATGGGGTTTTATGCCTGTGCTATGCATTGCTGTTGTTGCTCTTCCCCAGACTTCAGCGTGGAGAAACTGAGATGTTTCCATTCTATAGTCTCCTGCAGGTCTGTGCTCATGAGGAGAGACCGATAACTGCTTTTTTTATCACTTCAAGGCTTTTTTTTTTGCATAAAGTAACACCTGTGAGGGAAAACTGTTCAAGAGCTGTCTTTTCACATCTAAAAAAATCGCCCTAGAAACAATGGCTGAACACAAAGCAACCGCCTATCCAGCTGAAGAAAAAAAAAAACAACCAACCATGCCCTCTTTTTCATGTTCTATAAATTTCTGACACCCAAACTCAGTGAGCCAGCAAGTGTTAGAGAGCAACTGCATTCATCTCTGGTTTATGTAATGTTACCTATGAATAGGTACATCTCCACTCAGCATCCCTAAATCGGTCCTTCAAATAGGTCAAGGGCAGGTGCAGTCATAAATCACTTTCTAAGGATGTATCAAAACCAACGAGCCACAACGGCCAAAGAAAACAAACTTATATGCTGCGTTTGGAGGAATGCAACCTGTGCTACTTCACACTGTAGATCAGGTTAGTCACTGCTCCGGCTACATCTGTACCACACAGACATGGCACTGGTATCAATCTTCTCATCTAACTCTCTCCAAGAGGAAGGAATTAAAAGCATTTCCCAAAATGTAGAACTATTCGTTTAAGATGTTGACACACGTCTTGTTCCTGAGCAGACCATTTTACATCCTGGAAACAAGCCTTTACTCCAGGATTTTTCTTATCTGGTAACTTCATAAACAAACAATCCAGCGCCCACTTGATAAACATCTTCTGAATGTGTGTGTGTGTGTGAGAGATTGTGACAATGCTTCGACTCTTAGGCCGTAATCCTCTTCGGGGATATTGCTTTGAGTGGCCGCTCCACTGCGCCGGCTTCCTTAATTACACATCTGTGCTGACTCGCTACAACTGTAATCTGACATGATGATGCCACATGCTACAGCTAACAACAAGCAGCATGTCCGTGCCACAGGAGTCCCACAGTGTATGAAAGACAGATGAAGCCCATGAGGCTTGGCCACTGCCTTGCCAGCTAATTACCACCCAGCAGCATGTAATTACTTATTGGGGCATATGGGTGAGAGTGCAAGGAGAGGTGAACCTGCAGGGGGAAAGGTCCTTGGTCTGGTAAAGAGGCATGAGGAGAGTCAGTGGAAATTATATTTTGATGTCAGCGATTAATAAAACCGTTTTATAGACTTTGGCATGACATGTTGGCAACGTCAGGACCGAACATCATGACAGAAGTATGTGTGCTGTTGTGATCTGAACCCGACAAAAGTCAAAATGACTGAGCAGAAAGCCTCACACCCACTGACACCTATATTCACGTGCTGATGGAGGCACAGCTGCCACATCAGGGGCAGATTTAGTGTCCTACCTACAGTGCTGAACTCAAAGCATATCTAGGAGGAAACAGGGTTGAAACCACCTATCCTGCGATTCCTGAATGATCTCAGTGTCAGTTGAAGATTTCGATGACGCCAAATCGATGCTTAGATCACACCTGGAAAGCTAAATACCAGGAGGTTCAAAAGTAGCAGCAAAGGACGAGGACGCACAATAGCTTCAGCTCTCCACTGGCTTCTGTCTGCAGTGTTCTGACCTTTGCAGCTGCCTATTAAGACCCGCTCATCAGCTGGGTAACAATGAGCTCCATTAGGTTCAGTCTGACAGTCCTTCCTGTCTCTGCTTTGGTTCTTCGGTCGTCTTCTAACAGGAAAGTGTTAAGGGGGGAAAATAAACCCCGTTCTTATCTCTGCCTGCAGCTGCCCCGTGGTTACGCTGCCCCACAGGGCGAGCGCTGCTGTCAATGTGAAAACGCTGCCGGGCAGGTCGTGTAAAGAAGCTGGGGGAGTTGGGGATGGGTGTAAAGGACAGGCGTGTATGCTGTGACGCGCACTCGACAGGCACAGCACGGTGCCAGTGGTGCAACTACTGCAAGGTCCAGGTTTTAGCCTTTGTGTGACAACAAACATCTGCCTCGCCGAAGCAACCCGGAGGGTAATACAGCTCCAGAGGTGCTGTTCTGTGAGGTGACCCTCACCTTTGACCTCACAGAATTTCCCCTCAGGGATAAATACAGAAACATGCAAACACATATAAAATCAACATATTGTAAAAACACGACAAACAGAAAACCCTGAGCCCAGGCACTCAAAACACACAGTGCTGGAGGAAGTACTCAGATCATTCACTCAGTAGGCGATTTGTAAGAAAAATGACCAAAATGCATCTCTCTTCTTAATCCGCCAATTTACCCTCTACATCCCCTCGTAGCAGAGAGAGAGCAGGGGCAGAGCGGTTGTTTATACGTCAGTCTTGTCTGACTCACTGATCCTTTATCTGACTGAAGTTACAATCTATGGCCCCCATCACAGCTCTGAAATATCAGCAGTGTAACTGTGCTGTGGTTGATAAATCCACGACGCTGTCCGTGGTGCTGAAGCAGCAGATGGATTTGTGATTGTGCCTTTTTCTCTCAGTCCCACTCTCCAGTTAGTTTTACATCAGATCTATAATATTCTCTAGACTACTACTTCTCTGAAGTACTCAGTGCAGAAAAATGGCCCCTGTGATATTATATCTTTATGTATCATTTGATTATCATCACTGTATGTATTAAAATCAGGATCTTGCTGTTGTACTTGGTTGAGGTGGAGCTCATTTTGAACTATTTTGTATAGAACAGCAGTTAATATTTATTTTCATTATGGATTAATTTGCTGATTATTAGTCCAAACCTCAGGATTGTTGAAATAAAAACACTTAAAAGCAAATCATCACATATGTGAAACTGGAACCATGTTTTGTTTTGGTTTTTTTTTGAACATGAAAAATGACTGAAATGATTCACAATTAATTTTCCGTCACATGCACAGAAATCCTTGGGGGACATGAATGCTGACATTGCCATGAGGCAAATGCTGTGCTGTGCTGTGCCAAAGGTTACTGACTTAACCTGTTCTGACATTTTGCATATAGTGGGGGGGGGGGGGGGGGGGGGTCTCTATGCCTCCTCTTCTATGATATGCTGAGCAATTTTCTCAGTGCAGGAAGTGTTGAATTAAAATCTTAAAATTGCTTTGAGTTTTACAAAGGTTATTCCCGAAGTCATCACAGTCCAGTCAATATTTATTAGCATTAACGACTCTCCCTCACAGCCACAAACTGGAGAAACTACACTGAAACCCCCTGATGGCTTAAAAATGTGGAATGTGAAGCTGCACAATATATAATGACTGGGGGAGCTTTTAAAACCAAACGGCTCTATTAATTGTCCCAGCAGAGTTTCCAAGTAGTTATGCTTTGCACAAAGGCACAGTGTGGAGCATGCAGGAGGCAGTCTGGGTAATTATATGGATATGCTGCAAAATAAGTGTAGTAGGATAATGATGTTTACATAATTACCTCATGTAGATTATACTTATTGTAAACAGCAGTCTGGGAAAGGGGCTATGTCTGAGTGACACGTTAGATAAAAATCTGACAGTGCGGCAGCTCAGTAAGCACTGCTGCTTTCTTTTGTTTTGCTGATCTTAAAACATTTTTTAAGAGCACTGAGAATATGTGGCAGGCATCATGTTTTACATATTTTAGGGCTGCATAGTGTAAAATGTGTTCTGATGTGATTGAAGAAAAGCTTCAAACTGTCCATGAACACGTTAAATGCTGTCAGTACGGAAAAATTTTATATACATTTCATTATTTATCCATATTATTTATTGACTCCTCTGGTCATACTTAAACATATAACTTGACCTCCACCTGTCTTGTCTTCCTGTTTTGTGTAATTTTCTGTGTATTTTGTTACATTTATGTCAGATTAATCTGTCACCTTTTTGTATTTGATAGAAGCAGCAGTCTTGACGATGTTGGAGTGACACACTGGATAAATATTCTGTACAATGTTTGAGTGTGTGGCTGCTCTGTCAGCAGTGCTGCTTTCTTTGGTTTTGCTGATCTAAGGGCACTTGACTTCATTTTCCAAACTGTAGAATTAGTGAACAAATATGTGACATGCATAATGTTTTACATATTAAAAGGATGCAACACGTTTTTAATTGTAAGCATGTGAAAGTACATCACGTCTGCACACTTAATGTTTAGATTTAATAGGGGATAATTAATTCTTCTCCTTAATTTAAGCCTGTATTGAATATTGAACAATGTAAAACACTAAATTATAATGAATTTATATTCTACTTAGCAAAAAACATAACCAGGAACGATGCTTTAGGAATTTAACTGAAGCTAAAAGTCACACCAGGAGCTGCACAGGAGCCCAAATTTCACGGCTTTGCAGCGTCAGACTGTACTGTATGTACCTGAATGGTAACACTTAAAACTCTTCCACCTGGAGGAAATTTTATCGAACCATTTAAAGATACCCTCCAGACATGTTTTAACACGTAAAAACACTCTGAATAATAATTAGTCTCATACTGTTTTTCCACAAGTTGAATACTGCAGCATGACTGCCTTCCAAGATGGCTGTGATTTCACCTGAAACTCAGATTTAACCTGAGAAACTTTCCAACTTCGGCACATGAGCGAGAAAACTCACTCTGCCAATGAACGCCAAACTGAGTGACTTCAACAAGCGCTGTAGCTTGAACAGTTTGAGGTGACACTGAATTGGATCGCAGCTGCACGACCCACAATGCGTCTTGTTTTAAGATGTCTCATTCCGAAAACAAGAGACCAGCTGCGTTATAAAAGTCCTTGATTGGAAGGCAAGTTCGAGTGTTTTCTCTTTAGCGGACCATCTTTTTCTCAAAGACCAAACTGCTCAAGCATCCTCCATGTCAAGTGGCGGGACCCTGTCGCCCCGGCAACAGGAAGGAAGCTATTTTGAGCCGTGGGCACTGTGCCACTCCTCTTGGAGCCACAGCCTTATGGTGGCTTTCAGATTGGCTTGGAAGCTGGCATGTAGTTACAAAGATGTGTATCCTGCTGCTACGACACGCTTTTATCTCGGCCTCCTGTTGCTCTAAAGAGCCATTGTTGGGTTATTTATTCACAAGCGTGCAGGAGAGCGAATAAATGCAGATAGAAAGTATAGCAGTGTAACTTTAACGTTGAGTGGTGGATGTAAGCTCATTTTTTCTCTCTGGAGCTTCAAAAGGGCTGCAGGACTTTTGATGTTGAATAAGCTCTGTAGTTTGTTGAGAAATGGTGTTACACAGTAGAAAAGACATTTAGCCTGAAAGGGAACTTTCCCTCTTCCTCCCTATTGCTGGGAGGTCAGAGGAGGTTCAACCAGAGAGCAGCCCTCTGGAGCTGGCAGGCAGGGAGTCCATGTTTAGCTCCAGGACTCTTCAGCAGGGCTGATGCAACACGGGGGCACGACCCCTGCTCCTCCAGCTGAACTGTGCACGACCTGCGTCATCTCCAGATTCAATGTGTGTATCCTGGCATCTCACGAACCTCTTCATTTTTACTTTACAGTCGGCGCTACATAAGAACAATTCCTGATGAGCAATGTGTCAGGGCGCTTTAAGCTCTTCAGAGATCCCCTAACACCTCATTAGAACGCCTGACTCACAAGTCAAAGCTATAATTGCATACCCTACACATCAATTACACAGTAATGTCACACAATTTCACTGTGTTTATTTCCCCAAGTCGAACCGAGGCCCAGCACGGAGAATAACTTCGAGCCAGCCGCTCAGTCAGGCTGCTACAGCAGAGGGAGGACAGGTTGAATCGACAAGCAACAACAAAACACACACTTCCCTACGGTATTTATTTACAATGAGCCACAACCTCCCCTGGGGTGGCACAAGGTACAAAACAAGAGACACAAGCCAAGCAGAAACGGCAGTGCTGCCCGTCGGCTGCAGCGGCTAGTGTGGAGCTAACTGTGTGAAACAAATGTGAAAAGACAACATGATTTCTGAAGGTCGATTTTGCGCTTCCGGCTTAATGTAAAGCAAACTTTTCCCTACATCCCACTGCAACCACCAGCAGATTATAGGCTCAGCACCACAGAGTGACCTGAGCACAAATGTGTCTCGTTCACATTCAGGTTCAAGCATGTGATGAAAAGAAATTCATACATATTCTGGCAGTGGAAGAGAAAACACCAAGCATGTTGCCACCACGAGTTTTTCTTATTTCCTGTGATGACATGCAACAAGAGTGAGTTGTGTGAAAAACTACGAGCACCGAAATAACTCGTCCTCAAGAGTGTTTCCACTGTACTTACGGGTGCCATCAAAGCGTGTTGCGATGGTGTCCAGAAAGGTGTTCTGTGGGGCCAGGAGGCCCTTCATCACCGGCATCTTGACCCAGATGTGGGACGGCCAACAGCTGGCTGGAGGTCACACCATCCCAGAGGCACAGCAGGTGGCTTCCAGGGGGTCTCAGCAGGCGCAGGAGGAGACTTTGTCGGTGGCAGTCCAGTGCCGGACGCGGAGACACACATTTACAGCCACCCTTCTCCAAGCGGCGCCTCTCCCAAAGACAACAGTGCAGTCTGGGGAAGACTAAAATAGCCCGCTCCAACAAATGCAGAGGTGCAGGTGTGGGTAGCCTAGATAAGTCGAAATTAAGTGTAGCAATCACCGGCAGCTGCTCGGCCAGCAAAGAGGGATCAAATCCAGGTGACGCTGAGATCTGAGGAGCTTCAGATCAGTCAGCTCAGCTGTTGCTTGTCTGCACCTTTCAGCCGGAGAGCTCACTCCATCAGCAACGTGGAGGAAGTTATCCTTTAAGTCCACTGCGCTTCCCATCTGCAAGACAAAAATGACATGATGTGTCTGCACGTCTTGCATCCCTCAGCTCAGAGCTCTGTCGGGATGCTGTGGCAGAGTAGTTGCATCTTCTTGAGCTTTCTCCCTTCCTCGCTACTCTCTCTCTCTCTCTCTCTCTCTCTCTCTCTCTCGCTCCTGCTCCCAACCACTCCTGTGATATCCCAGCCAATGAGATGCTGGCATCCTCTGTGGGGACCTGTTTTCATCTGTGGTGGGGGTATAGAGAGAGAGAGAGAGTGAGAGTGGAGGTGAGGAGGGAGGGAGGGAGGATGCTTTTGGAGCAGCTGACAGCACCATTACACCCCATAGTGCTACTATCAGCACATGGCTTTTGTGTGCATGTCTGCAAATCAAGGAAAGATGGATCACCTGCATGTCGGTCAATGGAGCCTATTGTATTCAGTTGGACTGTGTGC
This sequence comes from Chaetodon trifascialis, assembly GCF_039877785.1. NCBI lineage: Eukaryota > Metazoa > Chordata > Actinopteri > Chaetodontiformes > Chaetodontidae > Chaetodon > Chaetodon trifascialis. Next base: position 9,001,541 of record NC_092076.1, on the reverse strand, counting down.
TGTTTTGTCTTGGGAGTCTGACTCAAGGGACATTGTGAGAGCGGGGCGGGGAGTGGGAGAGAAATACTCAGATGTATTTCTCACATAACTGAAGGAGCTGCACGAGTTATGAGGACTGTAGCAGGAAAATGTCATTCCTAGAGTATTGTTGTCTCAAACTCATCTCTTCTGGATGGAGCTGGTCACTGCTGCCCTCCCAGCCCCTTCAGTATCCTCATCAGAGAATTAAGGCTCTGGGATAAAAGCGGCTAAGAGCAGATTAAAAGGATAAGCCTGGAGATGTTTTTCATGAGGACTTGATGCTAAACACACCAAAGCAATGCCGTCTTAACTCACTTTGACCCAAGCAAATAACACAGCTTAGCTGGCGAGGGGAATACCTCCGGATAGTGAAGGTGCTTAACAGCAGCGCTTGTTTATCTTAAATCATATCATTTTTGATGAGTTTTGTCAACGGTAATCTCATTAGATTGTACAGTAACCAGAGAAAGCGGATCCTGCTATTAATGTAATTAATGTAACTGTCATTAAATATTCATTCTTTCAAATGACATGAAGAAACCTGATAATTAGGGGCTGATTTTTGAGACGGCTTCTCCCTGAAGTCTGATGTATTTACATAATTTGTCCATTTTGACATGTCTGCATCTTTTTGCAGGAGGTGTTCATTCTAAAGTGCACAATGGGAGGTTTTCAGGAGGAGGAAAGGTCTGTGTTTTGCTGAATGGTGAAAGAAAATTGCTCCTTTTTTGTCACTGTGATTTATGTGGAGCTTGAGGATGGAACCCACGATGGCATTTGAGTTGTATAGATTTACCCAGATGACAGAATAAAACCTTGAAGAGATCGTACAACAATATATCATTCTGAAGCTTTTTCTTAGGCCTTTCAGCAACCTCAAATTCATATGCAAATGATCAATTAGAGGGTGTTTTTTGTGGAACATATAAGGTACTTGTGGCTTAACATAGAAGATTTTTTTTGTCTTTTACTGCCTGTCAAAAATAAATAATATATTCACACTATATTTCCCAGTCCCACGCAGCAAGTGTAACCTAATGCAAATTGGGAGACCAGTAAACAAAAATGGAGGAGAAAAGAAATAGAAATATACTTGTGGGGGCGTTGGTAATCTTGAAAAGTTGAGCCGATTCAGCAGCTGTGTGGGCGTCTCCTCAAGCCAGAAATGAAGTTTGTAATCTTTAGGGTGAAAAAAAAAAAGAGAAAAGTTTGGCTTAGATCTTGATTGACAGTCCTAGCAGCAGCTGCAGATATCCGAGATGAGAATAACCAGGTCAAGAAAGTGGTGAATGATGATGACCCCCTTTTTTTTTACAGTATGCATGAATTTAGGTTGAAGAACAACATGTGGTTCTAGCCACTGAACGTGGGGAGAAGACAGTTTCTGAGCTCGTCATCGTTGCTCTGTCAGTCAGGAAAATGCTGGAGAGATGGTGGAGGTGATTAAAAATGCACAATTAAGCCATCCAGCAGGCAGCACAGGTGCGCCGCATTTAGAGAAAAGGGGGGAAAAAAAGAGAGCCAGTGAAAGTAAAAGACTGGCTCTCAGACTGTAAGAAAGTATTGTTCACCCTCTCGGATCCTATTCAAGCCCTGGCAGCCCTTCACTGCTATCTATTTTTAATGGCTTCTCATTGTGGGTTCTTCTTGTAGTTCATCCATCTCTGCTTGTCACTAATAAAGAGGCTTATCCATTAAACATGCTCACTATCTACTCTGCAGTCTAATACCACAGAGTGACGCACATTCGGCCAGGTGAAATAATACGCCGACTACATTTCCCACAGTTCTCAGCTCTGCAGGGACTGCTGGCATTTGCCCTGATTTTATTTCTTTATTTATGTATTTTTTTTTAGGTGAAACTTGAGGGATTTGACTTGATTTGAACTTTAAATCTTTTGCTATTATTTACAAACAGAACTTACATTTACTGTTTTAAACATGAATGAAAATCCACCGGCCTAATCCTGACTTAAACTGGAAGACAGATAAGCTCTGAAGCCGCCATCATTCGCTCAACATGCAACATCCCTTCTCTCAATTAAATACGTCCTCCTTCTCTCCGCAAACCCATTGAGAAATCAGGCCTGCCATTCTCAAATCTCTGCTGTTTACATTGAATTAACTCGTGTCTGAGCAGATGTGCTTTGAAGCGCTTTGTGTTTGTGTCAGCCCTCAAGGCACGTGAGGATGACAGACACAGCAAGACACACACCATCTCACCAGACACCAAGCGGAGAAAGATGACAGTCTGTAATGAATAAACAAAACCGCTGAAAGCATGGATTAAAAAAACAGAACCATGCTTTATTTACCTGCCACGCTGTCATTATTTTGTAATCTGGGGCAGTGTTGATTATGCACGATAAAAACAAGACTTTCAGCACCACAGAGACTTTCTCTGAAAGGATTTATCTCTGTCCTTGGCTTGTCCAAGTTGTTGTTATGGCAATATAAACAAAAAATATTTAGATTATTAGATTGGTGTTGAATGAATAACTCACTTTTTCAAAAGATAGCTAATTTAGTCAGAAATTTGGAAAAACAAAACAAAAAAAGCTTCTTATTTGACCCTGGGGGACTTTCAGTCTTCTGTAAAGCTTGTTTGACAGCTTTTTTTCCAGACCAAACATTTCCTAATTAAGTTTTTTTTTTCTTTTTTTTCTTTTTACAGTTTGTTTCTTTTTAGACTTACAGTAACTTTTTGTACACAATGCTGTGATATTTTGGAAAATACATTGATTTGCATTCTGGCAGAGAACTGGATTATAAGTTTGATACCACTGTCATGTCTCTACATTACATGGGGGGCTACAGCCAGCAACCAGCTAGCATAGTTTAGCATAAAGACTGGAAACAGAGGGTAACAGCTAGCCTGGCTGTATTGAAAAGTAAGCCCAAATACAATCACATCTAAAGCTTATTAATATATCCAGTGTGTTTGATTTCTAATAATAATAAGGGATTAGATATATATATAATGCTTTATCATGATACCCAAGGTGCTTCAGTGAAGGAGGGAAAATCACCTGAACCACCACCAATGTGTAGCACCCACCTAGGTGATGCACGACCGCCATCTTGAACCAGAATGCTCGCCACACATCAAGGCGTGGAGAAGGAGGGAAACCTTGAGCCAGTTACACAGGGGGACGTTTAGGCGGCCAGATGGAGGCAGACAGGTTGGGAGTTCTGCCAAGACGCAGCGGAACCCCCTACTCTTTGTGATAGACGCCATAAATCCTAAATAGCCACAGTGAGTGACGACCTCCGGTTTAACGTCTCACAAGAAGGACGGGGTCTCCTACAGGCACGCGCCCCAAACACCTTGGTGAGACTTAATTGGGACCAGAGGGAAGACTGCCCCCTACTGGCCCACCAACACAACTTCAGCAGCAAGTTTGGCAAGTATTAAAGTTATATCCTGGCAACTTGGGGAAATAAAACATTTTTTGTTTTTACGCTTTGTGCATGGTAACGTTATCAACGTACGCCGCAAAGAAAATTAGCGTAGCTTCCAAATTGTCTCATTATTCCTAACACGAGGTTGACACTAGTTGGCGTCTTGCTTCTAGTCATTAATCAGCCTCCTGTAACCTCTGATGTGCTGGAAAATATGAGGGGATGACAGCTTCAGGTAACTGCTGTCAAACCATTTAAAACCTCCAGAGAGGAAAAACATCATCTCACGCAAATGCTGTTATTTTCAATTAACCCCTGTTTTGGTCTGATCGCACTATGAACCTGAAGGCAAGATAAAGCGAGAGCAGTGTCAAATCTCATGCTGAAATGGGACGTTACTATAAATACTAGCCCACTTTGTGAACGGAGGGACCTGCGGGAGAGGAGCGAGTCCTGCAACAACGCATGAGGGTGACAGGCGCTCAGATGTGGGTTTGTTGCTACTCGGCTGCTTGGTTCCTCCAGCTTCCACAACATAATAAATGACAATCTAACTTTGGTTAGATGAAATATCTCATGAAATTAAATAGTGATGTTGACTGTTATAGGCCTACTTTCATTTAACTTTCAGCAAAAATAGCCTCCCTGATTGCCTGTGGTGAGAGTTATGACCAAGAATCCAGTTTTCAGACAGCAGCAGACCATAAGACAAAGTAGAAAACGGCTGACGTGTAGAAAACAATGGATAGCAGCTTTGTGTGAGCCTTGCATATTGGACTAGCCCCCCCTAGTGGTGACATTGAAGTCCAGGCACTGGCAATGTAGCTGAAGAGAGAAATCAGATGGTCAAGAGTAAATGTAAGCTAATGTTTGGGGTCTGTTTTCATGGAGAAACATCATCTGCAATGAATCTCACCATTAATCTGCTTATCTGGCTTTAAGGGCTTATGGTGGGAGGTTGTGAGGGAAAGCTGCGTACGGTATGGTATAAATTGTATGCTTACCTTCTGCAACCCGCAGGGGATGCTAAAACAGGGGGATTCAAGAGACAAAACATTGACTGCTTTTGAGTCCAGATTATGATAAAAGGAGCGCGAGCTGCTCAGCCAACTGTGCGAAACCTCTGATTAAACAGCTTTGATTTGCCACTTATAGGAGATCACAACCTACATCTGAATTTGCTTTCCAGACAGAACAAAATCATAGTTAAGTACTAAAAGGGTTTAGGATGCTGTTCTCTGTGGCAACCCCCCCCCCCCCCCCCCACGAGGCATACAAGAGGGATTTATTTTTAGATATAAATCTTGCCAAATGTTGCTTTAATCTTCACGGTGACTGCACTTATGGGACAATGGGAACGTGGTGGTGCTGCATTCAATAACACCAGATGGTATCAATTGAAAGGATCATACTGTTAAAAATGTGTAACAGCGCAAACATTTCACAAGCTTAACTGTCTGGGTGTCATTTTGCCTTTTTCCTCAGCTGCTATAAAAAACACTTTTTTCCCCTCACACATCACCCCAGTAGTCATTAGGCAACAAAATGAAATCCTGGGCAGACACACTGTGTAGAAACATGTATGTGCAGTCTCACACTAGGAGGCTGTTCTCACATTCATCTGCTGAAAGCGAAAAGTCGCAACTTGTCTGGACGCCAATTCTGGTCCAGTGATGTGCTCGTGGTGTGAGGTGGAAACTCTGAACACTGAGAAAGGACTTTTCAGTGAAGTCATCTGGCGTCCAACAGTTAAACTTTGGAGATGAAAAAAATACTTGAATATTCTTGAATTCTTGAATTTATATAATGTTTTTTGTTGAACTCTGTGTGTGTATCTTATACTATAATACTAATATAATACTCCAAAAATCCATATCAGTCAGGCTGTACTGAAACCTTTCATTAATCACAACTACAGCTTTAACAGTTCACTTTAATAAAAATTATAAATATGGTTGAGAAAATAAATCGGTGAAATGAACATTTTTAATTGTTAAAAATGAATACTGCTGTCTTTTTGTGTCAAGCTGTTCCCAAAGGCACAATTTATCAACTCACTGATGAGCGGCAGGTCAAAAAAAACTGGAGACATTTCATGCATTCAGCGCTCACCACAGTCTGAGTCCACAAACTTTGTCTCCTTCTCCACAGCGGGAGGTTTCAGGAAATGGTTTTCCCCAAGAGGAAGTCAGCATATTCTTTCCTGCGCAGCACGCGGTGCATCTTGAAGGTGTTGGGTGAGGTGTTCGAGAAGTCCATCATACGCTTGCGGAGTTCGTCGAACGCGCCCTGTGCCACCAGCTGCACCCTCATCGGTCCGATGCTGCCTTTGATGCGGAAAGACTTGTAGACGGCCGAGTCCTTCTGGAGACAGATGTCCAACTGGAAAGGAAGGAGAGCGGATGTTAATTTCACAATAAAGGAAAAACCATGGGTGCTTTTCATTCGGTGAATTGGTCTCCTCGTCTCCTCCACTTTCTTCCTCTCCTCGCGTCTTAGCTCCGCCCAGCGAGGACATGAAAGAGGGATGCGAGGAAGAGACGTGAGGACAGAGGAGACGAAACTCCGAAATGGAAAATCCTCGCTCCACAGCGTCAGTCCAAAGTGTCGTCAATTACTGATGACGTTCACCTGCTCCCGCCATGATTCAAACGTGTGCCACATACGACACGCCCCTTAAATAATAAAAGACTTCCGCGTAGGCTACACCGGTGTATCCTCACTCTGATCTCCTTCAGAAGCCTCCTCTCTCCTCACTCCTCATCTCCTTCAGGTGCATTTAAGCAATTGGAAGATCCTTCATCATGGCGGAGGGGAAACAACTTCCGGGTCGACGAAGGAGAGAGGAGATGAGGAGGCACAATTCAACGTAATGAAAAGCACCCCATGTGTTGTTGCTGCAGGCTACATTCATCTTACCTTGTACCGCTGCTCCTCTGTGAGGTTTCTCACACCTTTCAGCTCAATGAAGACCTGATAATGAGGATCTGAGCCGCCTATCGAATCTCCTACAACGGCAGAGAGAAGTTCATTAGAGCGCAAACTGAACCTGACTAGGCACTCAGAGGCGTGACTCAGCGTGAGTCTTACCCATGATGCCACTCTCAGCGCAGCAGTAGTCGACCAGCTGAGCTCCTGGCCACTGAGCAACAGCTTTCTTCAAAGCATCGAGGAACAACGCCTCAGACACTTTCTCCCCTCGGACGCTCAACATCTGACCCCGTCTGACGGAGGACAAAGGGAAGTCATCTGACATGTTGTATATTTTAAAAACCTGCGTAGAGCACATGACATGCAGGATGTATCTACAGTAGACGCGTGAGAGCAACGCAAAATGTACCTGTATTGAAACTCAACAATGGGACACTGGTTGTGGAATCCGACCACTTTCACAATGTCTCCAATGCGATATCTGCAACACAGCACAAACCAGTGTCATTATGGAGTCTGAGCACAGATCTGGCTCTTGCATGACATTATCAGACTTGAGATGCCGCTCATTTGATCTTGATAGCGTGCAGTCGAGTGAAACCGCAACACAACGGCGATGACACCCAGCAATTATTGAATGTTATTCTCACTTTTTCCAGCGAATGATTTGACAAAAGAGCAGTTAACTAACGGAAACATTCCTAAAATTGACCCTTATTTCACGTATTTACTCCCTGAACACATAACAAACACAACGTTGTCTGCATTCACATCCTGCAGACTTTCATCCATCATTAGATCCTTAAATGAAATCAGACCTGAAGAGTCCTGAAGCGTTCGTGATAACAAGCTCGTAGTTCTGTCCCTCCTTCACCTCCTCCATCAGCAGAGTGTGAGGCGTCTCCTCCTCCAGGCTGCTCTCTGGCAGGAACTCGCAGAACATTGATCGAGGACACAGCAGGTAGCGTCTGTTTGGCTCCTGAGGCCACAGGTTCACCCCTATTAGACCTGCAGGGGCCCGTACGCACAATTAGAGCTAATACTACCAACGACAGATGAGTTTCTTCTTCTTGGAAATGCAGTGACACATTTTATTTGTATTTTTATTGGTTGTTCCCACAGCGGTGTCTGAGATCAGGTGTGTTCACGTGCAGGTTCTTACCTTCAGTAGCGGCGTAGAATGGCGAATAGAAAGGAACTCCATGACAGTAGTTCTCCCTCAACATTTCCCCATAGATTTGATTGGAGCCCGAGTCCACCGCCAACACCAGGTGGAGGTGAGGCCACAGCCGCTTGGCGATCCCACGGAAGCCATCCTGGAAGTGGGCCCGGAGCTCAGCCGCCCTCTCCGGGTCCGGCTTCATCAGAGCCTCGAGCTTGGATCTCACTCCGGGCTCCAGAGCCAGAGCGCTGCTGACCTTCCCTCGTTCAATGTCCTCCACGAGCTCCTGCCAGCGATCCTGAGGGACGGAGAGGAGATGGGGTGGAAATTACCTTTCTAATCCTCAGTACATCAAACAAATTACCAGAGCTTTTCTTTTGGTCAGGGCGAGGCTGACACCTGACTCAAGATTTCATCCCAGTTTACAAGAAAATGTCCCGCTGGGACTCAAACCAGGCATGCATGAAGGATACAGCACCACAGGACTTTTCCATTTAATGGGCAACTATATATTCCAGTATTTTCTGCCCCCAGTCACATAAATTAGAAAGAAATCAAAGGAGTAGACGTAACATTTAATAGTGTTTTCACATGACCATTATTTGTAAAATAAACCATGTCATGAGCTATGCGCTGTACCTGTAAAGCACTGAAAGCATAGAAGACTGTGGAAGCAAAGTTAGACTCCAGTGTTCCCACACTGGGATCTTTGAGAGCAAACAGGAGATGGAGGTAGAGGGTGTCCTTCTCACTGGGAACCTGAAAGAGAGGACCAGAGAAAGTATTGAGCAGTGTGTTTCAAATATTCTCAATCCTACATAACGAGACAAAGCTGATCATCTCGTACCTCAAAGGCGGGTGCTGGGGTGGTGTAGAGGTTGAGCATGTGACGGGAGGAGGCTGGTGTGGAGGAGTTTGGTCCAATGGGAATGCCGGCCTCAGACTGACGAAACGTGGGCGAGTAGAAGATCTTGGTGGTTCGCTGGAGGCTGTCGGTCGCAGGAAAGGCTGTTCTCATGGCGTCCAGACACACAGTCACTCCCTGGGAAAACACATAAATTAATATCGTTATTAACTGTTTAATATGCACAACAGCCGGGTCAACACGCTGTTATCAAGCTTCACCTGCAGGAAGAACTCAGTGTTGGTGTCCTTGGTGCTCAGCAGCATGGCGCTTTGTCCCGACGTCCCGGAGGTCATGGCCAGGATTAACGGCTTCTCTGCGATGATCACCTTCTCCTCTCCTGCCGCGATGCGTCTGACGAGCTCACGGTAGTGCTCGTACGTGGTGATAGGGTGACGTGCCCAGAAGCCATCACTGTCTGAAAAATAACAGGAAAACAGCTGATTTTAAAGTTTCTGTTCGTGAGTCTTTATAAAACACTTCACTTTTTATCATTTTGAGTATTGCTTCAGTATTTCCATTTTACGCTTTATACTTTGTGACATTTCAGGCAGAAATATTGTACTTTTTACCACCCTTCACTTAACTTTAGGTAATAATTACTTTACAGATTAACAATCCGATTAATAATAAGTTAATGTAAATACAGTTTCGCAGTTGTGAAGATTTGCTGAATTTTCTTCTCTTAGATGACAGTAAATTGAACATGTTTAGGGTTTTTGGTCAGACAAAAAAGTAATCTGGAGACATTAATAGATTTAGATGGGTGAATTTGGATTTTTTTTTTTTTTTTTTTTTAAACAAAAAGTAGCCAGTAATGGATTCATAAGTCATAAAAACTGTGAACAAATTGCTGCAGGGGTGTGCTTGGTGCCTGATCGCAGATTTCCTGGTGACGGCCCTGCGGTCTGTGCTGTCTGTGGGCTCCATACATTCACAACACACGAGGTTACATCACAGCGCGGCAGAGGACAAATCAGTGTCACTGCTGCCTTCACAACACGCGCAGGTACTGTGAAGTTACAAACGTCCACTCGCACCGTGTCACTGCTCTCTTACCTGTAATGGAGCCGAACTCATACTGTTTTCCATAACTCGTGTTGGCGTTTCTCCTCAGCCGCTTCAGCAGAGTTTCCTCCTGGACTCGCTTCACATTCAGAGTCTCCGCTTCAAGTCTCCCTCTCTGCCGCCTGCCCAGCCAGCCCACTGCCTTCACGGCCAGATACTGGCTGAGCAGACTGCTCAGCGTCCGGTTTCCACCTTTCATTTTGGAGCTCATGTCCCTCCATATGAGCGCCATGCCGGCCAGGGAGCACACACCGAGGGCGGCGGGCAGGAGAGGCGGCATCGCTGTGGACGAGAGCCGGCGTTACACAAGAGGCAAGAGCGGAAGAGGGGCCAGCTGGGGGCGCTGTTTGCCAACATTACACCGTTACTCGTGTCATCTATATTTAAGGCAGCTAACTGTTCACTGTTGTTCCATCATGTTTCAACCACAGCGGCCTTTCGCATCGTTTCCACACGTTTAGCATCATCATATTTAAACTCCTTACCATGATTGTGTCCAGTGATGGCGACAGCAGCAGATAAAATCACAAAACAAAGCGGCACAGCAACGTGAAACCAAGAGAAAGCCATCTTTAACAAACAATGTCACCTAACGTATCTGTGGTTTTAACTGTTCACGTTATTAATCATGTTTAAAACGCAACTACGTGACAGAAGAGGAGCACGAACTTCTTGCTTTCGCAGCCGTTTGAGCTGCTTCCGTGTTTGGATCGCAGCCTGCCGCACTGATTGGCTGACTACAGGATGACGTAGTCTGATTCACTCATGACAGAAAACAAAACAAAACTTTATTGGAGGACGTGGGTTCAGATTCATTCACAATGTTCCGGCAAATTCACACATTAAATTAAATTGAAATGCTAGAATTTCCAGCTTTATTCACTTTTATTATATTTTATCTTCTTGTTCTTACATACATACATACACTGTATGTTGCTTCACTTTGAAAGAACAAAAACAAACAAAAAGATAAGAAGACCATATCCGTTTGTTATTTCTTACATATTTTTGCAATAATGTAATTTATAATAACCCTACAAAAACCCCCACCTTAATGCACCTAATAATGTATCTCACTGCTTAATAAAGTCTGTATGTTTCTTGATACAGTTCAATAAAGAAAGAATAAAATTGATTATAGTTTGACATTTGTAACTGCATTGTTTGTCATATTGATTCAGATTTCTCTTTCTTTTTAGAGCATGCTGTATAATTTCATTCACAAACAATATAAAGAATATGAGGAAACAAGTATAAATCTGTACTGTATTATTTGGTCAATTATATCAACAATAATACGCACTGTCATAAAAATATTTTTGTCCTTTAATTATGTAGTTAATAAATAAACAAAATAAAACCTAAATGTCTTATCCAGCACTCATACAGCACACCCTGCGTTCCCACAAATGCTTTGATTACAGAAAAAAGTTCAAACATCTTGTAGTTTGAAGCTCAAACAGACAGATGATCTTAGTTGACATAATAATTGATTTAATATGACCGACATATTGTGTGTTAAAGGCATTTGTGTGAGCATATGTTGCAGTGGAAACATAACATAATAAGCATAATTTCTTCTATCAGGTACATAATTTATTCGGTCTCTGATTACTTATTTGAAAAGCAATGTGAGCATCAGAGCAGAGACATTAGGGGTCTTGTCCTGAGCTGAATGAGTCCCTCTTGCCTCTGGCAGTGCATTAGTCCACAGAAACCCCTTCATCAGCTCTCCTCCTCAGAACCTGCACACAGATCAGAGAAAACCCTGAAACCTTTGATGCGCTGGCAATGTTCAATCAGACGGATCTGCGGTTTGCTCACCTGCTTCATTTCCACAGTGACAGCTGACAATGGAAAGAGAACAGGAGATTATGTGGTGACAAACAAGGGATTGAGCTGATCTTAGATATGCCTCTGCGGACTAACCTGCCCAGTAAGAGGAAGGTAACACCAAAGGTCTGTGGACAGATGCTCCGCGGAGCAGCTCAGCCAGCCACGTCACCTCGGCTGGGTCGTCAACAAGAAACTCTTGTTCATCCACACAGAGCTCAAACTCTGCCACAGTCAACAGAAACGCAGAGACGCTCAATGTTTGCTCTTGATTTACAACCAAAAATGCCACAAGCAGAAATATAGTAGCGAATAAAATTGTTATTTATTGTGTATTCAAAAAAACCTTCAGTGGACTGTACGAGATGGCACAGAGCAAATGACAGCCATTATTTTTCCTTTCAGCTGACCTGTGACAGACACTGTATCCTCCTCCTCTTCCTCTCTGGAGCAGGCTGCGGTCATTTCGTCTGCACCGCTGCAGTCAGACATGGAGGATGTGAGGCTCTGGAGTCTGCGTGTTAGGCGTGTTGTGTCACAGATGTAGGCCTCTTTATAGAGCTGAGTGGCTGAAGAGAGAGAGAAAGAAGAAAAAGTCACATTTTGGGTTGTGATTATGTGAGAAACTGCTTTAAAAAGTCGTGTTGTTGCTTCGGCTGAGGACGAGAATAAGAGTCCAGTTGTGAGTTTGAGATGAAACAGCGATGACAAAACAACTGATTTTTGTGAGACTGCAGCTGTCTTGTGATGTCTTGAGGACATTTAGGATATAACAGACTTGAGGACAGATCTCAAATTGGCATTATATGAACTCATGGATGCGTTGTAGTAATGAAAAAGCATGAAGGTGAGACTGCTGACCCTCCATGTCCTCCAGCTGTTGGATGTAGCTGACTGCGCCTCTGGTATGGATGTGGAGACGGTGACTGTCACTGAGGTGCTTCAGGATGTGTTTGGAGTGAAAGGCTGAAGGAGTGTGATACAGGAGCTTTCGGAGGCACAGAGAGCCCACTGCAGAGATTTCAAACCTGCTGCCCTGCAGCGGGAGAAAGAGGGAAAAGCAGTGGAGCAGGAGGTCCATCCATCCATTGTCTATACCCGACTATCCCTTTTCGGGGTTGTGGGGGGGGGCTGGAGCCTATGTCAGCCTATGTCAGCGGGCAAGAGGCAGGGTACACCCTGAACCGGTCACCAGCCGATCGCAGGGCAATATATACAGATAGACAACCATTCACGCTCACACTCACACCTAAGGGCAATTTTAGAGTCACCAATTAACCTAATGAGCATGTTTTGGTCTGTGGGAGGAAGCCGGCGTGCCCGGAGAGAACCCACACATGCACGGGAAGAACATGCAAACTTCACAGAGAAAGGCCCCGCCCGACCTGGGGATCGAACCGGCGGCCTTCTTGCTGTGAGCCACGTGCACTACCTGCTGTTTCACCGTGCCGCCAGAGCAGGAGGTATTTAAACTAATACCACACTGTGAAAATACTCTGTTACAAGTAAAAATCACTTAAGTCAAGGAAAATGCAGCAAATGTACTCAATGCAGAAAAACATGTCCTCTGAGATGTAGCGGAGTGGAAGCAGAAAGTGGCATGAAAAGACTAGTAAGGTACAAGTACCTCACTTACTGTACCTAAGTACAGTACTTGAGTAAATGCAGTTAGTTAGTTAGACTAACGACTGCCAAAAGCAGAGGCAGAGGAAGAGTTGATCTTGTGTGGGGTCTTCAGGACCAACCTGGAAGGTGAAGCGGTCAATATCGGTCCAGGAGAAGTCATACAACAGACACAGCTTCCCCTCCACCTCCTGAGGACAAACACACTCAGTTAACACTCATAATCCATGCAAACTCAGGAGTAAATGCATTAAGAAAGTGTATTTACATCTACAAGTCAAGACGCTTTGAGATTGAATGTGTATATTCACTGTGGAAGACGCACCTGATAAATACAGACTCCTTTCAAGGACACACCGAGAAGGATTGAGCTTATCAGCTCTTTTTTCTCCTGCACAGAAAATAACAGATGAAGAAGCAGAGTTCATGAGCTCACACTGTAACAGCAAACAGCCTCACGACTTCCTCATTACCTGACTGAGTTTTTCTCTGGTTCATTGACAGTCTGAGTGCATGTGTGACTGACCCGTCTCATCCTGTAGAAGGTGACCGGCCCGTCCTGCAGGCTGCCGGCCTCTTTTATAAACTGCAGGACAGCTTGGCAGCGTGACACACCTCTCAGCTCGGCGTGTAACAGCGGGCAGTGCTGCAGCAGGAAGTCTCGTCCACGACGCTTTACCAGCTGAGGACACAAGCATGTTGCAGCACATATCGGACACCTAAAACTGTTATGATTTCTGAGGTTAGGCCTACTTTTTTTTACCCAAGAGGGGAAGTAATCTTCAGGAAGGAAGTAATGTTTTCTCTCCTGTCTTTTCTCTCCTCCCTCCTCTTCATCACTCCCCGCTCTCTGCTCCACATCTCCGACCTCAGCTTGAAGCGCGGAGGCTGCCAGCTGGAAGAATAAAGCTTCCTGGTGGCGGCTCTGTGAATGCAGCACCTTCTGCCTCAGCTCTGCGTAGTAGAGCTGCTGCACTCTGCTGCTCCTTCAACAACCAGACAGCACATCACGTTACAGAGTTCTCTTCATCGTCATGTCACGCTTTTCGCAGATGGGACACCAACTTACAGTATTAGCCGCCCACTCTCCACATAATGCTGCACTCTCAGGAATAAGATGAATGGGATCTGGAAATGTAGAATAAATATTTCAGCAGAGTCGAGGAGGAATGTTGCTCGCACTGAACACTGCACAGACATTATGTGAGTTCAGGAGTCCACTGAAGCACACTGCTACACAGTGCCGTGGGCATATTTTATGAGAAAAGGATTTCACTGTTTAAATATGAGAAGAAAAATCACCTTTAAGGATCTTCTGTTCCATCTTTTGCCAAAGTACTTGCTCAGCTTTTGCTCCAAATCAAGAAAAAGGTATTCATGATCTGAGGGAACAATGGCGTGCATTTCGCTCAGTTTACAAAGTGTTTAGGGCTATTCGTTCATTACCAGCGGCCTCCTTAAATCTCAGCGTCCCACACTAAATGAAATGAAAACATTTTCTCTGGAGCTCCCACACAGACACTGACTGACCTCTGAGAACAGCCAGAGCGAAGACTTGGAGCTCACTGACGCCGAGCTGCTTCAAAACGGTGTTCAGCACCTCGCGGCCTCTGGCTCTCTCCTGAAAAACACATTTAACACACAGCAAGAATGAGTACACAAGAGGAGATGGTGCGTTCAGGGCCCATTTTATGAGCTTTGGGCTCACAATGATGCCATGTTTTGTTCACTTTTGGGTTGAAAGAAAGCTGTTAATGTCAAATTAAATCTCATGTTTATATATTTCCCCAATTCCAAATGATGGATTTGAATCAAATATTTAATAATGTAAACAGACAGGAAAGGAAAAGGTCACTGAGGCCACTCACCCTGACAGGACAGTCCAGCTGCTGCTTGTTTGGGAGGAGGATGCACACTTGTCGCTTCTGCTTTGTCCTCATGGTCACAAAACCTTCAGTCTGTCTCAGGCCTCTATATATCCTCCTCCTCCTCCTCCTGTCAGCCTTCCTCCCTAACCTGACATCACAGGACTCTCACTGCAGAGGCTGCAACCACACTGATTTTCTGTCTCTGATTTATCAAATACCTGTTTATACTTTTCCAAAATGATCACATATTCTCAACAGAGAGGTGTGTGCAGCATCTGTTTGGCCTTCATCCATTTCTACAACGGTCTTGTACATTTTTACATCGTAAAGTCAGAACAATCAAAGGGGCCACAGGACACAAGAAGCGGTGGGTTGCTGGACACTGCTTTAAAACAGGCAAATTCAACACATGGGGACAAAACATGGAAGTGGAAAGTGGAAAGATGTCAATAAAGAGAATTCAAAAAATCGACAATAAAGAAAAAGACAGACAAGAGGCCATTGTTAATCTATCGTTAATTTATTTAAAAACAAAACCCAATAATGCCAATTGTGCTTTGCTCTGAGAAAGCTAGACCCAAAAAAGTGACCTTTCTTTAGTAGCTGGTGATTTTTCTCATAGTAACCACAAGTTCTCCCCTCGTGTGTTTTTTTAATAACAACAACCTACAGTGTTCTTGGATTCCCACACGAAATAATCTGTTAACATGCACAAAAACAGAACGGAAAACACAACCAAAGAACACTACAGTGCATTAAAAAGGCACCTGCTCCCCAGATACAGGCATTTTTTTTTAATTCTACAAAGTTACATAGTCGTTGAGGGATGTCGTTAATGCAGCTTCAGTAGCAATGAGTCTCAACGATCCCCGAGAGCATCGTATCCGTACCGACTCCGCTGAGTATTCCACAACATCACGTTGACCTTTTTTGGGGACAGATGAGATACATTCAAGAGGTAACAAATTCATCTCCTACACAAACAACCATCTTTCTCTGCAACATAATTCACACGCTTAACTGTAAAATACAATTCTCAGGTTAAGTAGAGTTCACATTGAAGTGTCGATGATTAAAGGCGACCGGAGGAAACATGCAGTACAGTACGGAAGGTGTTTTCATCTTGGCGGAGGGGCCCCTCGGTGCGGGGGGAGGGGGCTGGGACAGACGGCGGGCTCAGAAATGCTTTGAATGTCATGTGACGCTCCCTCTGAACTCCAGCACGGGCTATTTTTCGGGGCACTCTGATCACACTCCCATTTAGACGACATACTTTTCTGTTCTTCGACGTGCTGTGGGTGCCGCTCACCGATCCTCAACGGGTTATCTTTTTCATTTATTTTGTACACAGAACTGAACACCTGCATGAAAATATTCAGGTCTACAATATTAGATACAGCAGTATGTTCAGAAAAAAACCTTTAAATTAATTGTAAAAAGCAGTGTTGTAGACTAGTCTTTTAGTATAAATATCATCAGACACCTGGTTACATTTACTTTACTGCCCCAACAGATCAAGAATGTCCATTTAATGACATTCACACTGTCTTCACATTATCAATGAGGGATTCGGGTGAGGTTCCCCTCTGATAATGCCAACAATTCATCAGACTTACTCGGCCCTTTCCAAACACACTCCTCCTCCTTGTTCCTATGCGTGCGCTGATGTGCACTCAGACACCAACATTAACTTGGACATTTACGTTCGATGCAAAATGAATTCAGATTTAAGAAACACACACATATATACACAAGACCTAAATATCGAGTCCTGTTGTGTTATCTTACAATAAAACTGGTTGAATGTCCTGCAGCACAGGTTCTGTCCAGTGAGGTTTCACTATCGGGTTTTAATTTCTGGTGTTTGGATTTTCATCAACACCAGCCGACGATTTTCTTGTTTTTTTTTTTATTTTAAAGATCAGCATCTACTTGTCGGTACTCTATGGTGTGTTTTTAGGACAGTTTTTGACTGTTACTTTGTGAAAGTAAGACAGTGGTGCTGAAGATTTGAAGTGGAGCGTCGCTATAACCGAGAGAGATCAAGAAGAGGTAAACCTGACTAACGTTTTCAGAACATCGCTGCTCCTTAGGGGAGCCTGCGTTTAAAAAGTAAACAAAGGACAACAGCGCCTATTTTCTCTCCTTCTTGACAGTAAAACTGACACTTCTTAGTCTCACAAACACTGGCCAACTTTTACAGACGTTCAGAGGGATCACACAGTGGATACGTACCATTTATTTTTACCACACTATGCTGCTCCTCTGTGCTGTGAATGCCCGACCACTACGGCTTACATACAGTGTGTTTATGACACAGGAAAAAAATGGTGGTTATCCCCAAATGTCTGCTTTCCCTGAAAGGCATGACCAAAGAGTTTCTGAGCATCTGAACTTAAGTGGATGTGATGGCTGGTATTAAGTCTTTTAAGTGCTGTGCTATGTCACATTCATCGCAAAGTGAAAAAAGTGTCACACAAACACAGACATCGAAGTCACTTTTCATCAACCCATGACGAAAAGAGGAACTGAATGCACTTGGATATTAGTGGTTTGAATGCACTTAACTGTAGATGCTTGTGATTTCAGGCTTCAGCCGCACTGGACTTGAAAACAGACGCCAAGTCAATATTGTTGCACGACTGAACCAATTTGCTGCTTTTTTTTTTTTTTTATACCTTGAACCGGCAACTGTGCACTACGACTAACCAAAGCTGTCTAAAGAGAATTAGAGTTTGACAACTATTTCTACATGAAAATTTGGATCTGACGCATCTTGCGGGGACAAATCTTTTTGCCTAATGTTCCTACATTATTAAATTTTGATGACACCTGAGTGCATTTATTAAATGCACTGCAAAAAGAGCGACATTGCTCTTGTGGCCTATGTACATGAATGTGTCTTCAAAATTAACTTTTCTTCAAACTACATTTTAATAGACTAAGGTATGATAGTGGAGCGCACTTCAGAGAATACAGCGGTTTTAAAAACGAGCAGAAAGAGTCAACATAAAGACGCCTTTGTTGTTGGTAATGTTTACCACTATGCATATTTTACTTGTTCACTTGTATAGACGAAAGGCGACTCGTTTCGTTCTGATTGCTGTAAAAATGATTCTTATTCGCTAACCTGCTTGAGTATATTTTCCGATTAAAATCTTGATCATATTAAAACCTCATGACTTCACTGGCAAAGTTCCCAAAGAGTGGATGATTCCTAGAGGTACCTCTTCAAAGAACGATACAGGTGATTTATCAGCTGCACAGTTCTGACAAGCAGCCACAGACTGGAACAAAAAGGGAAGACTGGCTTCAAGTCTCTTCCGGCTAACAGCTAACAGTTAGCGGCTGTTACGTGAAGGCACTTCCTGGTAAAGCTTTCCACAGAGTAGCACCTGGGATTGTTTAGAAGTAACCAGTAGAAGCCCTTTACTGGAAGGAGCCTGGGGTCTGAGCTGGGCTGAGAGGTGTCTCGGTCACAGCAGGGTGAAACCTAAGATGTACTGCAGGAGTTTGTTCCGATTGGCCTGAGGTAGAAAGGTGCTGCTCAGCTCCAGAATTGTCTTTCGGTTCTCTCTTCTCTCCTTCAGGACCTACAGGAAATCACCAGACAGGAGGTACGCCTTAACTGGAGGAACCTGAACGCCACTCAAACCTACTTTCTTGACTATAAGTATTTTAATATGTATAACAAACTGACAATTTAATGTCAAACACCCTCTTACCCCGAGCTCTTTGAATGTCCTCACTGTGTTCTTCACCAAATAATGAGTTGCACTTTCACCTGGAAGAAAAGAGATTACAAAGGACTTAGAAATACGAATCAGACCTGCTCACGACAGACATTTTATTTCTGAAAATTGGACTAGTTAATCTTCACTAAATCTCCTGTTTTGCATAAAAGTAATTTTTGGCTGTGTCCATATAACATAAATGTAGTGCAAGCACCTATTAACTTTTCTATGTATTATCAAAGAACACTACATGAAATAAATATGCAGCATCATTTATTTGTTTAGTCCAGGCTGAAAAGGCCTGGTTGATGGATTTTAAATAACACTGCGGTATTACCATAAGCGGCCACTCCTCTCTCTGTGCGAGTGAGCAGGTATCTGAAGAGTCTCTGGGTGTAGTTGGACTCAGACATGGGCTGGCTCAGACTGTGGACGAAGATGGCGGCCCCGCTGTAGGCCTCCAGCACCGGGCTGACAAGTCGCTGCAGGAAGATGAAGAACTCCTGGTGCTCTGCGGAAACGCTCACCTGGAGAATAAATAAATGAAAAAACAGGGAGAGAAAGTCAGTGAGTTCTAGAAGTTGGTACCATGCTGGTGGTCATTTTGGAAACTTTTTAGGTAGGTATTAACTAGAAGAATCTAGACCTTTAGGTAGCGATCTCTCTGCTCCTCTCCAAAGTCACTGTCCTCGTCCTCCTCGTCACTTCTCCAGGAAAGGGGCTCGGGGAACTTTTTGGGCCAAGGTTCGTCTGTGGGGCTGGGACTCAGTTCCTCCTGATCCTCCTGATGTAAACAAACATACAACTTAGACCATCTGCGCCATGGGAGAGTCCCACCGCACATTACACATACAGTAAGCAATAATAATTAACAACACTTCCTGAGATGTTCACGAGTCAATGCCCAGTGTTAGTCACAATGGTTACTTTCATTTTCATCCACCAGCAGTGAGGTTTCTATCTGTAAACTGACCTCTGCTACGTAGAGAACTCCATACTGGATCAGGCGGGTCACTGCATCGTGAAAGACCTGGTAAATAGTCTGACAGGGCTGCGGGACAGAGAGGAGCAGAGGAAGAGCAACCGTGAAACAGGAAACAAGCCAATAAAGTATGAGCATACACGGATATGAGCATCTCTTTATATTGTCTTGCTTTAGTCCATATAACAAAGACTTTTCATGTATCACTTCAAACACTGCAAATAAGCAAAGCAGGTTTTTGCTTTACAATTTAGAGAAGTACTTCCAAAAGACTTGCTGGACTCATTTTGTTCAGTGCAAAGTTTAGGAGGATGGTGTCGATGTGCAGGACTCACTGGTGCCACAGACACCTCATTGATGAGGAAGTGGGAGAGGCCGGCGGCCTTGCGGATGAGTCTCTCCTGACTGAGAGGAAGGCTACTGGGATCACCTTGCTGGTGATCTGACTCTGATTCTGCGACCAGCTCTCGCTGCAGTGACAGGATGCTGCAGGCTGGAGACAAATCATACAGAGAGTTAGTGGAGGACAAAGGAAAGGCAAAGATCAGTGATACATCAGAGCAGGACACAAGAACGACCTCATGGCTCAACATACCAATGATTGCATCAGAAATGAAGACATGGAAAAGGCCATTGCTGTAGAAGTTGAGCTCGAAAAGCGCCGGTACAGTCTGGCTGGGGGCGATCGTGAACTCTCCGTTGCGATTTGCACTGCTGGTCACATTGACGCAGTTTCCCAGCAGGTGGAGGGCGCGCATGACCACGTCCTCAGAGTTCCCCGAGAAGCCCAGATCAAAGTCCCGCGACAGGATCTCCTCCTTCATGTTGAAGAAGTCTTCCACCAGCTTGGAGAGCACCACCCCCTGGAGCAAGAAAGAAACACGGACCGTGTCAGGAAATTCATGACACGGTTCACGATTCAGAAGAACAGAACGGCAGCTGGAGTTTTGATATGCAGTACTCCTCAGCCAGTACTTTTTTTCTGCTGCCACTTACAACAGTGTGCCTGCAGAGGGCAGAGGCCCACCACTAATGAGGTGGTGAGAGGGAGGAGGCAGGGAGAGCGAGATTCATTACTACCATGTGGGGCTTTTGTGACATTTACAGTATATCATTTAGGATAAGGAAAGTTGCATGAAGGGAACAAAAGAAAAAAAAAGAGGAGCAGAAATCTGAGTGAACAGAAGGGTGAAGAAAAAAGGAAAAAGGGAAGAGGGTGCAGTGCACAGTGGCTAAGCGCCAGGAGAGGAGGTTATAGTGAGGACATGAAAGACAGCCAGGCTTACCTGTCTGTGTCTGTACAGCAGTAGACAGGCTACAATGTGGGTGGACATGATCGCTGAGGACTTATTAGCCGCTGTGAGGGAAGACACAGAACAGATACAATGAGCAACAAACAACAGAGAGACTTCTGTCTTAACTAAGACTGAGAGTAATGCTACACAGCTGGAGGGTACTGATAAGCACATCTTCAACATTAAAAACCGCACTGTTCTAAATTTACAACACAAAAAAACAAGATGGCTTTACTGTTGAGCATCTGACTTGGACGTCTCTTATGTCAGACACTGGTGGGAGTTATGCACAGATGGGGCTCACTGCCAATCTATAATTAACCATATGTTGTAACATATATTTTAAACTTCATGTATTAGACAGAGAAAACAATGTGGTGTGTGTGTGTGTGTGTGTGTGTGTGTGTGTGTGTGTGTGTGTGTGTGTGCACGCGCACTTGTGTGTGTGCACATGTCTTCTGACAAGGGTTACTAGTGGTCATCTTAAGCATGGTTCAAGTTCAGGGGTGTCCACTGGTGTTGCATTCCTCCCCTCTCCTGCTTCTCTCTCCTCCCCTTCATCCTATTGGCTGAAAACAACATGCCATCCAGCTGGGGGCTTTGTGATTGGCTGTAGAGGGCTTGGCGCAGGAGAATACAGCTGAATGAGCTGGGGAGAACCGGTTTCTGCAGTGCTACCCCGGGGCAAAAAGCCCTGAGTGATGCAAAGTGGATGGACTGATGCTGTGCTGTGTAGGATTTCAATTAATGGAGGCAGAATGATGGATAGTATGTCATGAGTGCTGCCTTAGCTCCAGCAAGCAGGTGCACCTTAACACAGGATGAAGATGTATGTAGAAGAATAAGACAGAGGAGGAATGCCTAATAATGGAGCAGACATGTGCTAGGGTGTAGTAAGTCCACTGGCCGTGTGGTTGTGAGTGTCTTACTGAAGAGGACGTGCTTGGCCAGGTTGTTGATAACTTGTCGTCTCAAGATGTCTTCCGGCATCTCTCTGTTCAGCTGCTCCTCCTCCTGCCCCTCAAACAGCTGGGCATCAGGTCTGGAAGAACAATAACTCAACATGTAAACACAGTTTGATGTCTGTCTTAGTATGCCAGCTTGATATGGCATGCACAATGCAACACGGTGGTTTGCACGTCACAACAAACACAGGAAAACCAACACGAGCACTGTGGCAAATGACTGAAACCACAACAGAAATTTACATACAGTGTTTCGATGGCAGTTTAGCCTCACTGCCGTGTGCTACTTTTCTGCACCGTGGCTTTATGATGCAAACAAACACCTTTTTGTATCACATAAACACTACGCTGAGTCACAGTACAGTTAATATCTTACCAAATGTGATAATTAATTTACCCTCCTTAACCTGTGGCTCCTTCTGCTCACTTTTACTCCCCTTTCAGGCTCTCAGCACAGTCTCTACAAGTCTCAGCCAACCATATATTTTCTAGCCAGTGCAGACTACTTTTCAGCATGTGAGCGTGCTGTGGGACGCTCTTTTTGAAACAGTATTTGTGTCTGCTGGCTTGAGTTCTGAACTTATGACTCCGGACCAGCTGGGATGAAACACTGCTGTCCTTGCGGACATACTGTGTGACAGTATCAATTTTATTATGAAGGGGCCGCGCTGAACTGAGGTGACCCCTGACAGTGCTAACACTCTGCTGTGCTCAGATGTCAGCCAGCGGACCCTGCTGAGAAGTGGCAGGAGGGAGAAGTCAAGTTTGTGACATGAGGGTTCATGATACTGCAGGTGGGACTGTGGGACTGCTGGTGTGTGCACGTGCACTGATCAGAGGAGGATATAGCTGATTGTCAGGGTGGTGTGTGTATGCGCGTGCCCTTACTGTGCAGAGATAATGGTGGGCATCAAGGTGTGTTCCAGGGACACTGGTGGTGGAATATGGCGGCTTCTCTGGGAGTCCAGGTATTCCTACATTTGACACACAAAAGGTTTGTTTCAAATACAAACTCCCACAGACAAACAGAGTGGGTGCTGCATACAAACGCTGATCTAAGATCTCTGCATCGCAAAGCTTTGCAACACTTTCATTTGCTTTAAAATCCTGAGTGATACCTGAAATCAGTTATAGCTTCTCGAGACCAAGGCCAAGCTCCAAGTGTGGCCATAACAGCTGCAGTTGTGTTTGTGGAAAAGCTGATGTAAATGTGCAGTCGGTCACCTTTAGGGAGAAGGGCTGGTTGAAGTCGACTCGGACGCAGCCGTAGTTCTTCCTCAGCATCCTGAACACTCCACAGGCAATTCCCCACAAACTCTCGTTCTTCTTAGGTTTGCCCTGGTGGGAGTGAGGAGTTCAGACTGGCACAACGAAGACTTGATAATCATCACAACAACGTACTCCGTATGACTGACTTCACAGTTAAAGTTATGGAAGAAGAAGAACAGCTACAGTTTCCAAAATATTCTAATATATATTCAATTTTTTGACTGAAGAAAGAAAAACAGCTTTTCTGCCAAAGCAAAAAGCACAAAAACTACGGACACCGTGCAAGAACTCACCAGCTGCTCGCTATTGTAGTTGCCCTCAATAATACGATCGTAAGAGATGCCAACTGGCACCACCAGGACATCTGCGATGGACCCGATGCACAGTGTGTCTACCACGATGGACAGCATGCCTGCACGTGCTGTAGACGGCTTTCCACTGCGGGAACGGGTTCCCTCCAGGTAGACCTCCAAAAACTGCTGCTGACACAACAACTCCTCTGTATACTGAAAGAAGATTCACAAAACAGAGACGAAAGTTGAAGTGAGAACGGTGGATTAAGATGAATGAAACGACGTGGCAATGACTTTCTTGACATTTATTAGATAAATAAATTGAATATATAAGCCATCAGCAGTTTCTGGGCTGATGGCCATTGGGAAAATTTCAACATATGATAAAATAAATGCTGTGTAACCTGAATACAGATTAAAAATAAGCAGTGGTCAGCAACAGTTTGACCCCTGGACACACCGCAGAGGACCTGGCACATGCCAGGGCCGCCATGCTGCGTAAGGGTATCCGCCTGAGTACCTAATGTACACAGCTGTCTCTTGCTATGTCGACATTTTTGAGAAGAGAAGCTTTGTCCTGAAATGGATTCGAGCCTGTGGCATTTAGAGTAAGCCGTGAAGAGGACGCACCTTCAGGTTCAGCTTTCACAGGAGCAAATGAAATTAGAGCAGCACGTGGCTTTTTTCAGCGCTTGAACTTCTGCCTGCAAAGGAGTTTGGCTCATTACAGCCGTGTGAGCTACACAGGCATGCAAGATTAAAATCTTATAATGTGATCCACTTTGCACAATTATAGTAGCACAAGCCTATACTCTCTTTAGTGGGATGTGTGGTAAAATACTGCAGGTGCACAAAGGGATAAAATGTAGGTAATCATTTCCAACAGCTCATAACTCTTATCTTAAGGGTATAATACACACTGATCTTAGAGATGCAACACACAGCCTGTATTGCCTTCATTACTACTAACTCTGATCACTACTCTCTACTCTCTTCCATAGACTCCAAACATACAAATTAATAGCAACTATCAACCCTGACAGACCGGTACAATTAAGTAGATCCACTAAGCAGCTAAACTATTTAGTAGAATGCACATTCAGAGACTTCATGCCACGAGCAGCTTATGCTGACAAAGCTTTCATATTACATCAGGCGTCATTCACATTAGCTCTACTTCAGGTTTTCTCATTAGCAGCAGCTTGTTAAGCCACATTATCCAAATACAAGAGCTGAACAAAAGGTTCAGATTCCAGGTTTAATCAGCCTCTGATTTCTCATTCAGTCGCTCCAAAAACCTTTTGCACCTGTAACTTTCTTGAGGTACAAAATGGTAATAACCAGAACACCCTGCACATTCAAAAGATCTCGACTCTAACAGTCACAGGAGTTAAAGCAAGGGCCATTTGTACTGCAGTTACTTGATATAAACATCAGGTTATGCTACTACACATCATGTGATCATACATGTCAGTGATGACTACGTGTCCAAGTATGTTATAAGAGGTATAAACCTATCGATGGTCCCAACAGAGCAAAAGCAAGATCTCTTCTTTTCACAGCAGAAGTTTTAGAAGAAATTATTTAGGCTCTACTACAGGATAGTAGCTGCATCAAAACATCTTATTCAAAAGATAAAAAGCCCTAATGTGTTAAAGAAAGGACCTAAAAATGAAGACTAGAAAAAGGGAAAAAGAAAGAGCTGGGCTAACATTATGTAACAAGGGCTTTTAACTCTCTATCACTCAGGAATGAAAAGAGCACGCAGAGCACAAAAGCATGAAGTCAACCTACGCTTACATAATAAATCATGCTAAGACAAAAACTCCACACACAGTCCGAGGACAGTAGGTTAAAACAACGTTTCCTGTAGAACACAAACAGACTCTTGGGACTTACTGCTTGTAAGAGCGATCTGTACAGAATGTCTTTCTTCCCGTCCTCCATCTCCTCCATTTTCCGGCGTATGAAGAATCCTCCAAGTTTACGGATCAGGGTGCTGGAGACAAAGATAGCGGCTTTCACAATAAAACTTTCCTTATCATTTTCAGCTGGCTGCAATTTGGATTGTGGTGTCACTGTGATTAAAGAGGAATTGCTGTGAGCCTTCTATAAGAATTGTGATTATTGTGAGTATTCAATGTGATTTAAAGAACAAAGCGTTGCTGACAGCTGAACATCGGTGGTTCCCTACAATTTACAATAAGCCAGTTTGCATCTGATTCTGCCTTTATTTATAGATCTCTACTCATTTTCAGGCTGAAGCTGTCAGTTTCAATGTATTTTACACTTCATTTCCTAATATTTCCTCTTCTGTATGTTATTCCAGAAAGCACAGGAAGGTAAATTTGAGTCTCCAACCTGTTGTTAGGCTGGCTGGCTGTCTGGCCCTTCATATTCCCTCACTGTAAAATCACTGTCAACCTTTAGTCTCACTCTTTAGTTCGCTTTAATTCCTCTCTGATCTATCTCAAAAGACTTCCCTGTCTTGTGATATCAAACTTCAAGCGTCACGGGCCTTTTACCTGAGGATCGGGATGCTTAGGTTGTTTCCAGCAGCAATGTGTGGGGCTTTGATGTTGTGACAGAACAGGATCAAGGTGATGAGCAGGTAGTCGATGTGGGATTTGTGAACAGGGAGGAACACCATGGGCACATTTTGCTGTAAGGATCAGATGTAGATCACTTTAAGATAAGGATTCTGTTGTAATTTGGCGCCATATAAATAAAACTGAATTGAATTGTTGCACTGTTGCACATCGACTGCACTGATAATAAAAACAGCAATAAAGACAGAGCTAAGAGGAAGACAGACTCTGTACATGAAAGACAGATTGCCCTGTTAGCATGTTAATGTGTCTGTTTGCATCATGTCTGTTAGACAAATATGCACATCAGATCGTGTTGTGACAGTATGATCCATTTTTTCTCTGTGTGGTGTTGCTTCTGACCTCTGTAGCAGCTTTCTTCACCATTTCCAGCTGGCCCTTGTGGATCTGGATGCTCCAGAAGAAACCGTTAAAGAGCCTCAGGAGGACCCACCCTGTCAGCCTGAACCACAAGACAAGTGAGGATGTGGAACAGAAACGAGGAGCCCACAACTTCGGCTGTGGCTGAATCTAGTCCATTTTAGTGAGAGGAAACATAATGAAGCCATGCACGTATTCAGTGTGCTATTCTACAGTACAATAAATCTGCAGTGACATGAAAGGATGTTTCCAAGGTTTTCCCAGAGGGTTGTTACAATATTCCCATAAGCCCAGCTGAAAAGCAACTGAAGTGAGATTTCCGGCAGACACCGTGTACCTGATAAAGGCTGGTGAAATGTTGGCCACCATCTCCTGGAGGAAGGCCCTGGCTTTCTGCTTCACTTTACCGACCGCTTTCTGCTCCTGGCCAGGCTGGCTGGCTGCAGCGTCCATTTCTGTGGCTACACTCACAATAGCACTCTCCACCCTGCGATAAACATGAGACACAAACATAAGATAAAACATACTGATGTTGTCCATCGGGCCATGACACACTCTCACGATGCTCAGTTGCACTTTTTAATGGCTCATTCCAACTAATGCTACGTTGTCTCTCACCTGCTGTTGTTGAGCACGTTGTCCACTACGTTCCTGGTGAACATGTCCTTGTTGACGTCTCTCTCCATGACAAACAGCACATAACTCAGCCTGCGTGCCAGCCAGCCCCGCTGTCTGCATGAGCACATAGACACACACACACAGAAGCATGTGAAGAAGAGAAGTCAAGCAAGGATACACTAATGAATGCATTAACATGTCTTGTGTAGAACATGTGACATACACATCTGTTGATTTAAATATCTGTGAACACGTGATCGCAGTTTAACTGGACAGTTGAAGGACTTGGCATTTGTTTGTTCCGCTGATTTCCTGGTAATTTAACACATTTTGAGGAACCAGAGATCAGCTGTGGCTCACATATCCATTACACACAGCTTTCTCAATGACAACGGCTGTTAAAGTCACTTTTTTCCCACATTGTTGAGCATAACACAATACTGACTGTGCTAGACAAAAGTACCAACTTGTCCATATCGTCTTCAGTCCATCTTAGCTCTGGGATGCCTCTGTTTATATGTTAATACAACACAGAACAAAAGGTATAGATAAACTGTTTCCCATCCAATTTGGAGCATGATCGCAAATATCCTTAATTAAGGTACCTCTCCTTGGACAAACTAGATTCACACCTCATGTTTATATTGTTTGGGGTTGAGAGATTAAGGTGTCTCACTGCTAAGGTCAGTCGCTGGACGCATGTGTCTGGTGTCCACTGACAAACACTTTCAATTATTCATCTATCCACCTTTCCTCTGTTTCACAGATGGGTCCTCTTGACTTAAAGCCATTTATTATACACAGGTTGTTCGGGAGGCCGGCACCCGTCTGCACTGCATTGATTGTACTATACGGGAGCAATTTGAGCTCTTGCTCTTCTTGCAAGGCACATCAGATGTTAGCAAAATGTTAAGCTAACCAGCTCCACACTCAGATTTGAAAGTTGAATAAGTTCCTCTTGCTAAGCCAACGGCAGAGAGCAAGATGCTGTGGAAGGAAGTGATACTGTAACAGAGCAGATTCTTTGTTTTTACCTGGTGTGGGTCTCATTGATGTAGATGACATTGCGCAGTCCCAGAGATGGAATACTGGGGTTGAACAATCTCTCCTGAAACCCAAATAAAAATGATTATTATTAAGTGCACAGGGACAGCATAATGGTTTGTAAGTTTAAGGAATAAACTCATACACTGAATTTTATTTTGTTCATCCTTGACGAGTACTTGGTTCATGATAGGACAAATGCAGTATTTGCAAGCAATGCAGACTCGACAAAGCTAAACAAGCTGAAATCATTCATGTCTTATCTTGAGATACCGTGTCAGGCTGACCTGAAGGTCACACAAAGTCAGTCCGCTCTGATTTTGCTTGACTGGTATTGAGCCAGTAGTTAAGAAGAAATATTTCTTCATCTTCTTTCATATTAATGCAGCAGTAGTCATTTTCTTGTTACCACTGCAGCAGAAAAACTTACGCGGTGACTTTAAAGTAGTGCTTCACGCATTGTTTTTAAAAAGAAAATACAACATGTGATCGCTGGTAAAAATATCTGTGGCCTTGGCTGTTACACATTCCACGCCATGGGCCCCAGCATCTTTTATAGACACACCAAGTAAGACAGGACTTGTGTTTGTGTCGTCAAACAGCCACAATGAATTGCTTTTGGCAGGTGCTGTGTAATGCATATTGATCCTTTTTTTCTTAATTGTATACATTAACATCAGAAGAGTTAATATCCTGGACCTGACTCGAAGCTTAAGCAAATGAACTCGTGTTAATTAGCTGTGGTGTAATTTTACCCAGCTCTGTGGTGTACAGGAGTGACAGCAACGGCCCACAAATGGCCTCTTCCTGTTCAGCAGGCCCTCCTTCCACGTGCTGGTGACGCAGCGCAGGACAGAGGGGCTGGTGCTGCGGTCCTTGAAACACAAAAATCATTAAGTAAGTAATGTAAAAGGACAGCATGACTCACATAACAAAACCTGTTTTATGGAACATATGGATGAAGATGAAGATGAAACCCCCAAGATCTGACAAGATGTATAACGCTAATCCTACTGTAAATGGCATTATGATGTTAAATTGTCGATCTGGGTCTGTGGCTCACCGAGTCGTCATTGGGATGTTTCCAGCGGTTACACCACTGTTCTCCATTGTTGACCTGCAGCAACAGGCCATCGGACATCTCCATATTCTCTGCTGTCCTTTCCTCTCCCTCCAGATCACACACCACTAGCTGGCAAGCTGTCAAGACACAAAGATATCATATCATATCATATCATATCATATCATATCATATCATATCGCAGCTTTTCATTTTCTAAGCAAGAGCGTCGCCTATTCATTTATCTCACATTAGACGATATTTCATTTCACTTTTTGTGAGGCTCCACAAGTCAGTCAGATCAAACAAATTAAGAACTGCATTGGAATCTAGCTCCTGTTTTACTTGCTAGTAAAATCTGAGCACCTCATTATCTCAATTTAACGTCCTCACATTTTATTTTGTCAAAATGAACTTCGCCTCTCGTGAGTCTTAGTCAGCTGGTATCAATTTTGACACTATTTATGTACATAAAGTCAGTGCTCAAATTTACCAGAATACAGAGCAGAAGATATATATTTGGCTTTGAATGTAAAGAAATTACTCAAGTATCAATAAACAAAGGGACTGCTTCAGATTCCTACAACACAAAGGCATCATTAATGGTGCTGTAACATAGACATGTAGCTCTCCACATGCTGCAACATCTGTCTACGCTCAGCATTGGGAGCGCATGAGCAGCGATCTTGAACCAGATGTCACCAGCCTCACTTCAACAGGAAAGAAAACTCAGCGCATCCAATAGCTAAAAAAAGACAGGGGCCCCTCCCACATGATGCATCATGCTGTTAGCATGAGTTCTGATTACTTAACACCTGTGTGCTCCGGTTAGGCAACATTTTCCGACTTTTGTTAGGGTTACATTGTCTTAATTGTACATAAACACTGTGGATGGAGTTCATGGGCCGGTCTGCTGCGGCTCAATTAATGGACAATAAATCAGAGCAGAAAGTACTGTGCATGGCATGCCAAACATCTGAGACGGAACAAGCTCTGGGAAAAAAAAAAACCTTAAAATAAAAGTCTATTATGCAAATGCATGAACGTATTTATGCTGATTTTACTTCATGCCCCCTCCTACATTCACACTCAAATACCAAGTCTATATTTAACTTGTTTAAAGTCACACTTGTGCTGGTGAACTATTGTAAATATTGCCAGACAAGAGATCATGAGTGGAACAAAGCCTTCCTCATTTTAAGAGCCACTCGAGCATCTTCAGACGTCAAACTTCCCTAAATGTTTATCATGATTATTCATCCACCTTTGATTTCCACTGACAGAAAACTTGCTTCAAATGTACAAAAGCTGAACTCAAATGAACCCATCAGGCTAAACTGTTTCTTGTTAAAGATAAAAAAGGACAACACTCAATAATATTGCCAGAACAAATAAATGATTTTTATCTACAAAAGGTGAAGCGACATTAAACTCGCAGGTTTCCTTTATAGTAAAATTGATGACTTATCAGACGGTTTTCCTTTGAGTACACAGGACTTGATCTGATGGACGACAGTCAGCTCTACAATACACCATATTGGGGGAACTTGGACTATTTCCCAGAGGAGGCTTGGCATGAGTCACTGTTGTATTCATTGGAACTCTATCAATATCTGTTACAGGTTTGTTAACTATTGGGACATCATTCAAAATCAAAACATATCCGCATTTGATTAGACAGATTACACTAGATACAAACACTTTTTAATGTCTTCTTACAGGTTGTAAAAGGAGTATGTACCCCGATCAGGGCTAAGCTTTTTTCTAATAGGACACCTCAACAGTTTGGGGCAATACAGAAATGGCAAAGATTTGGAGTTTGCCAACTTCAGCAACTTTAATACAAATTATTAAATGAAAGAGCTCAAAGCAGGAATAACATCAGTTTGTCTTACAATGGTTTGTTACTTTCCCTCTTAAATGACACTTTTCATTGAATAATATCTGTGGACTTAAAAGTTTTTCCTATACTATGTTTTTTGTTCTACATATTGTAGAAATGATTTATTTGGCTGACATTTTGTGAGGATATTCTGAAGATTAACACACTGCAACATACTATTTCAGGTCATTATGTGACCGAAATGACTCATGGTCCCACACTGTAACTGGTTACTGTCTTGTTAACCTTTTGTTACAATGGAGGTGTGCAGCGTCTGGGCCCCAAATTCCTACAAATACAATAAAAAACTTTGACAATGGCCCACTCTACCTGTTGTTTCACCAACTGTTTTCTGTCTGCTTATTAGCAGGTGAATGAGGTGGTCACCCCAGTGGGACACACTAGGCTTGTTTGTCCCCCCCAGTCGTAACATTTCAGTGTAGATGGGAGCAGCAGGCCATAACCATCATATCCTCTAACATGCTCATTGTGATATTTACCAGTGACCTGCTTTCCTGATACAAAGTGCAAAAAAAAGCACAAATGTAATTAACAAGAAACGCCAGTGCCTCTCATTAGTTCAGAAATAGGTTAGTGAGTCACTTTATGAATGAATGTTTTCACACCAAACATTGGAGAGTATCTGTGTCCATTAAGGGACAGTGCAGATCCGTCTTTCTGTGAATAATAAGTCTGAGGGAGTTGGCAGACACGTCGGCCTCTTGGCTATAATGTTGCTGCCTAACTAGTATCCAGCAGAGGATGAATGCACTTTGAGCCATTGTCCTGTTGTAGTGTTGTGGTGGTAGTAGGTGATACGCACACTGATGAGGTGGAACTGGGTTTTCAAAAGGGTCAATGACCGAGAGTACACTTGATGGGGTGACTTTGTTGGAAGCAAAACAAAGAAGATGAGGAATGAGGAGCTGTGGGGATTAGGTAACACATGAACGTATCCATAATGGAACGTTTGAGTTTCCATGCAAGCAAATATATTGACTGTTATGTAGAGCAGCAAGGCTGTGCTGTCACTTGTTTGGTCTCCAAATGGACAACAAACACTTATGAGACATCTAGCTTATCATCCAAATTGTTCGATCAAGTGTGTCAACATGATAAGAATTCAGATGATTTATGTTGATACTTAGTGATTTTCTAGGAACGCACCAGGAAGCAAAAAAATATCCAATATTTCTTCACCCACATCAGCAAATACAGACTTTGATCTTTACAGGCAGGCATTGATTAAGGAAACTGTGGCTTTAATTATGTTTTTGTTTATTTTATTACCAATAGGAAACACGTTCCAAGAAAAGATAACATCATGGAAATACCACAATCTGCTAATTATCAAATTATACTGGACAAGATACCAGAATTAATTTTGTTAACACAACAGAACAAACAGACCATGGGACAGTAGACGGGGTCATTATAGGTAAGGTGAGATGCCTGACATCATGTAAAACAGGAAATGAAAAGAAGCTGGGTTACATTGCATTACCAAGGTCTGAGGGTCCTTCATATGTTGTTTACCTGGGTTTTATTTAAGTCCATAGGGGAAAAGGAAATAAAACAAAATTCTGAAGAGCAAAATGAATACACATCACTTCAGATTCAAGTATGATTTCCAGTTTTTCCAGTATTTTTCACATTTTAAGTCTCAAAGAAAAAGTAAATTGTTCCATAACATAAACCTCTTGCACTACTTCTATCCATTCAAACATTGTCGGAGACTCTTACTAGCTGCTGGTAGTATTTGTAATAAATATCTATGTTGCATTTTACAACCCAGTTGGCACATTTCCCAAATACATAACACTAAAATTAACCTAATTAAACTAATTAAATCTCTGTTACCATGTCTACTCAGTAGGAAAATAAATATTAGGACACCAGCAGGCATATTACTGGACATTTTCCAGCACTGATCATATTCAGGTTTGTTGCTTTGTGACTTTTTTTTTTAACCTCAAAATATTTTTGCAGGTGAATTCCCTCCACAGGTCAGAACTGGAGGTGGCAGACTGTGTCCTACATGTGTTTAATCATCCTGGGTTAACCTTATGACCTAATTCTCCCACCTTGATTTAACACACATAGTAGAAACACCCCTTTCCAATTGTAAGGATGAATAAATCCTGGACATCATTTTCTGTTGGTATTACTTTTGTATGCACTGATGAATATCCTAATCAGACTCATCCCTTTCTCTCGTACGAACTAAGACCCACATCTGTCCAGTGTTTACATCTGCCATCTAATTCTGCATCATATGCCACCCAACCTGATATGCCGGTATTCGCTTCTAAAGCTTGTATCATCTCCCACTAAACCACGTTTTGTTCATCGTTTAGATGACAAAAAGCATCCCTGTTCAGGCACACTGTACTCGGCTAGATTAATCCGTCTCACACGCTCCAAGCTGTCTGCAATAAGCAGGTCAAGCAAGAGACATCTCTGTGTGACAGATGGGCTGTGCAGATAACTAGCAGTGCAGACAACAATGGCACAAACCAGTCAGGTTGATGTCTGGCTTGGCCACAAAGTAACACCGTTTTGTTTGGCTAACGCTGCCATCTCCTCCTCATACCTGGTTAAATGGCTCCACCAGCTCCGTTTGGAGGTTCGTGTTAGGTTATTAAAAGATGACTTATGCGGTTTCTGTCACCGTCCCCCCAGCACAATGCAGGGCATGCTGACGAGCCTCACGAGTCAAACCTGCCGTTAGGAACTCGCGATACCCAGAATGGAGTCCGTTCAGCCTGACGACAGATACGTTAACGAGCAAGCGGCTAATGGTAAATTAATTAACCAATGTCACTGGACCGGACATGGCGAGCCAAGGTTAGATGTAAAAATCCCATGCAATCGAGAGTCCTCTTGAACTCAATGTCAACGTAAAGTTAACCGGCTAAC
Organism: Chaetodon trifascialis; assembly: GCF_039877785.1. Taxonomy (NCBI): domain Eukaryota; kingdom Metazoa; phylum Chordata; class Actinopteri; order Chaetodontiformes; family Chaetodontidae; genus Chaetodon; species Chaetodon trifascialis. Next base: position 8,967,699 of record NC_092076.1, on the reverse strand, counting down.
GCGATGTTGTGCCACTAAAATCGGCCCTTATGTGACTCAGCTTTTAAAGTTCACAAACGTGTTAGCGACGCAGTGTAAGCTAACGTTACAATATAGGCATTGTTTCCATGACAATGCACGCGCGCGGCATTAGTACCACTTACTTCAGTGTTATCCATGTAGCTAGCTCTAGCTCGCTAGCCAGGCTCGCGAGAACAAATTCTCACTTACCTTGAATGTAATGTTACGCTGACTCATGTCTTAAAAATAAACTCGTCGACAAAACTGCAGCCAGCCGTTTGGGTCCTTCTGTGGCCCTGTGGCTCCCTGTGAGAGCTCCACTCTCCTCAGACGAATGGACGGCGCGGCTCGGTCAGACAAAACTATGACAGGCGGCAGGAGCGCTGGTGTTTTGATATACCGGCGAGCTGCCAGCTGTGCCGTTCTGCCACCAGCCAGGGTGTGGCAGCACTGCGCCAATCTGACCATTCATCAGCTGCGACACTGGAATCATGTTTTAATTTGGAACTGTGGCATTCAATCCTATTTTCCCTTATAAGACATATTTGTATGTGTATCAATCAACTACCGACAAGCTAGTCTCATACAGCAGATAACACTGACACAACACCTTTTTAAAATTACAGTTCTTTAAACATGGATGTAGTGCGTCCTCCAGTGGTCGGATATTTACAGTACATTTTATTAGAGCGTACCACTGTGCTATGATGGGGGGAATACATCAATACAGTCAGTATGACGATTAAGGCACATTAAACTATAGACAAAACAGAAAATATTGTAATTTTAAACGACATTTGAATATTTACTGTCAGTACGTAATAATTATAAATAATATAAGAATAATTTCTGATACTGCCACAGTAGAATTACCCACGAGCTTAGCTATAATGGTAGGGTCTCGAGCTTTCTATTTCCTGCGTTTCTTTCAAGCTAGCGGCAGCCATGAGGTAAGGTTTGACATTTAATCCTGTGTTTTCTCTCTATGCAAAATACATAAAGGGCTGTTGGTTTTGTTATTAAAGACAAGACAGAAGATTAGGTCTCTGTTCTTCTTGGAGTAAAACGCTTATTTCTGCCTGAATGTACGTAGCGTTAGGGCCTGTGTTGGTGAGCTAACTTAGCTAAGTTAGCTAGGACATGTCACAACATGATACTACCACCGCAGGTCCGCAGCAGTAAATCAGCTGGCAACAATGCAAAGTTGTAGCGTGTTTGTCAGTGCTAGTGGAACAAGCTGATCAGTGAAGTTGGTTAATTAAAACATAAAAAAGATCTTAATTAGTTTTGGTGAGGTTCTATTTTCCTGCACCTCAGTAGCGTACAGGTGTAGTCACACACTGCACTTGGCTAAAGGGCTAATCTTGCCTTCTGTCTGGCAATTTTATTTAGCTTGTTTTTTTCTTTCATTTTCCGTCTGGTTGCGTTAAGATCTCTAAAGGCAAACCTGCCGACAGCTCCAGGGGACTGTCATCTACTCTCACAAGTAAAAATATTGCACACCATCTGCCGTCTGTTATCCAACCTGATGAACAACTAATTGACGGTTGACAAGTTAGTGCACTCGTTTATTAAACCAACGATCCTGACAGGTCGTTCATGTGAATGGCCAAAGTTTCTGTGGTAGAACTTGGAGGAAAATTGGTGATTAAAAGCCAGGTGTGCTTACACCGGTTCTGGCCTCAATGCTGAGACCCCCCTCCCTTTTATCAGTGTTTAAGTACATGGAGAATTATTAGCCCCCCTAGTGTACTGAATGTATCACATGCTGCAAAACTAATAGGTTCCCGTTGTTTATCCAGCATGCTCAGGCTCCAGAAGCGCTTGGCGTCCAGCGTCTTGCGCTGTGGCAAGAAGAAGGTGTGGCTGGACCCAAATGAGACCAATGAGATTGCCAATGCAAACTCACGTGAGTCATTTGCTTTTCACCCCAGAGTTTTCTGTCAGCAGATTTGTGTGTTCTGGGCCTCACAGGCCAGCATCCTAATTGCACTGTGTTTATACCGCAGGCCAGCAGATCCGAAAACTGGTGAAGGATGGACTGATCATCAGGAAACCTGTGACGGTTCATTCCCGTGCTCGCTGCCGCAAGAACACGTTGGCACGCCGCAAGGGACGTCACATGGGTTATGGTAGGTGAATGATTACAAGTATCGATTAATTTATTAGTTTTCCGCTATTAAATTATTTGGCAACTATTTCGACAGCTTATTCATTTATTTGAGTTATCTAGACAAACATTATTCAATGAATCGAGAAAATAATCAATCTGATTAATTGGCAATGAACATAATTGATAATTGCAGCCCTGCATGAATTTGTTACTCGCATAACAGGTTGTACAAGTGATTTAATTTGCCATTTCCTCCTGCCCAGGTAAGAGAAAGGGTACAGCCAACGCTCGTATGCCAGAGAAGTTGTCATGGATGCGGCGCATGAGAATCCTGCGTCGTCTTCTTCGTCGCTACAGGGAGTCCAAGAAAATTGACAGGCACATGTAAGTGTGAATTTCAGCACTCAGTGCTGGTGAATAAGCCGGCACAGTTTTATTTCCATTTTCAGAAAGAGGCTTTCAGATGCTCATCAGACATGTTCTGTTTGCCTGCAGGTACCACAGTCTCTATCTGAAGGCCAAGGGTAATGTCTTCAAAAACAAACGCATCCTGATGGAGCACATCCACAAACTGAAGGCAGATAAAGCTCGCAAGAAGCTTCTTGCGTAAGTTTCTTTTTTATTGTGGTCTTTTTTTTTTTTTCCATTTGAGATTTTATTAATTTATTCAGATAATGTTTTCCTGCCTTAGCTGAATAACCCATATTACGATTTGTCTTCTAAGAGAGTCCATGCATAATGACATTTTTGTATTAGTTCACTGTGCTATGTCAAATTCATTTTATTATGTCTCCACCTCCCTTCATCCCACACAGTGACCAGGCTGAGGCTCGCCGCTCAAAGACAAAGGAGGCCCGCAAACGCAGAGAAGAGCGTCTCCTGGCCAAGAAAGAAGAGATCATGAAGAACTTGTCAAAGGAGGAGGAAACTGCAAAAAAGTGAATCTAAACTGAAAGTTTTTCTTCCTAAATTCTTGTTAATAAATTTGGATAAAAGAGATTGATTGTTGGGTGATTATTATTGTTTGCCTGATCTCAGCTGTTACCTTGGTGTTAAGAATCCCTCAAGCTACAATACAGGAGAACGGTTTGGTTGAGTCCTGTATTGTAATCCAATGATAGCAGCTAAATGTTCTACTTCAGAGGAAGGTTAGTAGGTTAATCTTGTTCAAATGGTTAAGGAAACACCGTCTATGCTGCCTTATGGGTTAGTGTTGTCAATAGTCCAACAGATGGCAGCACAGCACCAGTATCAAATTCTATCAGAACACCTGTCCATTCATTTCAGTCATCCAGATGGTTAAAACAGATATTTACATGTCTAATAATTGATCTAAAAAGCTATTTTGCCACTTCCTAAGTTTCATCAGCAGTATTCAATCACATGTTCAACAACAACACAAGCAGTATTAAAATTGCAACAATGGATACAATGCAAAAATATCACGTAAGGATAGATTTACCATTTGTATCATTATATTAATAAATGGTTTGATTCTGCTAATTAACTGTTGCCCAGCCGCAGAAAAGCCTTAGCTGGTGTTTATTGTGCTCTATATTAACTCTGTGTGTGTGTGTGTTATTACTTGGAATTAATGGCAACAGTCTTTCCACTGCATGGAAATACATTTTTTATAAGGCACTTTCAGAAACATCCATATATATAATGGTTTCTCCCTTGCTGAGGCAAGGAGTTTTAAGTTTATAGAACACAGTTTATTTATACTCTACCTGCTTTTGGTAGTTTATATACAGCTGGTTGAACATAAAGTGCTGCAGCATGCGCTCATCACTGTCTGAGCGTGATGTCTCACCCACACAGGAACTGTCCAAATGTTTCCTCCACATACCCCAACAGCCACTCTAGGTCTTCCTCGGTCTCTGCGTGTCTTTGGTTGTGTGCTTGTTGGCCTTTATGTGTGTGTCTAATGCATTTTCACCCATGACTTATCAGTTTATCCACTTAACTGTGTAAGCAATCATCTGGTAATCAGTCACTCTGAATTCAGCTTGAGTTTTTGCAGTTGACCTTGAGGCAAAACCTGAAAGGTGAAGAAGATGACAAACTTTTCAGTTTAGACGACTGTCAGATGAACCCAAACAATTCTGATTAAAATTGTCCAAGTTTTACTAATAAATGACTTAGCTATTAATTAATAAAGTTTCCCTTTAAATAATTCTCTCTGCTTCGCTTTTCCTGAAGGCAAATAACAAAGCCACTGTATCACACCTTCGTGTGGACATTGGCCATGCTCCAGCTTACAACCGCTGTCAGCCACATTAAAGCTGAGCCGCTGACGCTCCAGTCATCCAGTCGTTTTCACTTCTTGCTCAGGCCTTGAAGGATTCCTTCTGTTGTGCTCCCTGGAGAAGGTGTGACTGAAGTGTTTGCAGATGCAGCCGCCGCTAACCAGGACAGACAGGCTGCTGTGTGAATCTGATACATGAAAGAGTATTTGGGGGATTCTCCTCAGGCTGATTGAAAGCAGATTATATTCAGTAATTCAGATTATATGTGAATGTTGCTGGTGTTTTAATGACTTTAAGTTAAGTGACGTTAAAAAGACACAATCTATTTTTGACTTTTGGACTGAGAGAGACAGTGTTGAACCTCCTTGTTTTCCTCCCTCAACTTGCCCTGGAGAGTTAACTTCCTGTTCGCTGGCAGATGTGTTGGCGTTGTAAATCTGGGTTGTAGTAGCTTCTGTTTGTGGATCATGTCCCATCATGCATAAACAATAGCACACCCAAGATTTAGAGGCTGGCAGTGAACAACCCTCATATTTAAAAATCTGGGTTTCAAAGGCCTTGAGGAGCTGGAATGAAGGCTTACGCAGCATAATGCATCTGCTTACCTTGACATCCTGATTTAATTTTGCTACACTGTAGCTTAACACATGCTTCCTTAAATGATATTCAAATGTATGGATCTGAAACATACACACACATATAGAACAAACCATCCATTTAAATAAATGTGAGATCTTTGGGGAGATGTCATAAGGTTTGCTGAAGGAGAAAACAGGCTTTGTGCATCAAGGCCATTTTGTAGCTCGGTTAATGTATTTCTTCATTACCAGGAGGCACTCCTATTTCCTGAAGCGTGAGCCTTAATGGGATTAGATAAGGGGAGGAATATGAGATGAAATGGAGCAGCGCTCTTTATTACAGTTGGCCTTCAACCCAGACAAAACAAATGGAGCACACTCAAAAGTTCAGAGGACCTTTAATAACAATTGAGACAAAGATATGAAAGTAATTAAAGGGAGATTATTTTTAGATATAAAAACAGTTATCTTGCATCTAAAAGAATTACCCCGCACTTTGCAGTGTGATGAGCCCGTTGTGCATTGTGTGTTTGTCTTCTTCTTTTCGTTTGATTACCTTTGACTCTAATATGTGCAGAATGTTAATAGGTACCAGGAGACCTTCTTGTCTTCACAGGATGGATTGATAAACATCAAGAGGAACGTGCCTGGCATCCAGCTGTAATTCTCACCTGACAACACGCTCACCTGCCTATAAAGAGACATCATGATATCATTAACCTCATCGCACTCTGTCAGTCTCTCTTATCTACAACACAACCGCTTGTTTTTATTTTCACCTCCATTACCTCATTGGCTTGGTGTATTTAAGGAGAGATCTAACACCACCAGAGAGCATGAGAAGGATTCAGGTGGTTCAATTCTCTCTCTCACATTTGTCTCTTTCAAGGGACTGGAGGAGGCATTAATAGCGCTCAGTGATACAGATCACAGATCTATCAGACAGACAGCGCTGTCAGATCTTATGTCCTGATAGACGCCTCAGCTCCGTCTACTTAAAACCAGGTCATGTGCTTCTCCACTGCTTCGTACTGATATACATCAGTCAGCTGCTGCTCCTGAAAAGGCCAGGTTGAACACTCTCATCTGCTGGATCACAGTCATGGCTTTAATGTGCTCTAGCACCATTTGTACTGAAAATAAGACCATTCAGCAAGCAGTTGTACAATGAATGATTTCATTCTGAAATGACTGATTACATAATTGCTACGATCAAGGGTTACATGGTTGCAAGCCAACACTTAAAAATCAGATCAAGAGCAGATCACTAGTAGCTTCTACCACATTTGATTGACAGATCATTTGCATATTTATGTATTCCTCTCAATTCTGAAAAACCTCAGCGATACACTGACCTCTGACACACTGCATGTACTGGATTTGCTCTGATCTAATGTATGGTTTGCAGAAAAAAATTAACTGATTAATTACCTGAACAACTCTCATGCATTAAAGTTTTTTTTTCTACTGCAAAGATGAGCAGGCCTCTAAAAACATGTTTGTTTATTGCATCGCTCTTCCTGCTGCAGTCTCGGTGTACAATGACATGTGGTCACTGGCTGCTCAGGTGTCCGGTTAGATGCATCATGGTGCTGACTGGACTGTAATTTAATGTAAGACTTAATGCACTGTGTCATATTAGGAAGCTAGTGATCACTTCTACCCAGCCCCTTTTTATTTTCTCATTATACTCTTGTAACAGTCACAGGCTGAAATAGCTGATTATTTAAAGCAAACGGTGACATTATAGTAAAGAAAGATGCTTCTACTACACAAGATCATTCACTGTGCATTAGAACAATACCAAAAACTACACGACTGCAAATTTACTCTACTTCTGTGTTTTCATGTGCCAGTTTTCCAGTGACCTGAGATAATTTTTTGGCAAAAATTGCCCCAATGTCTCTTGGGGTGCAGGTGTTTTCATTGTCATTCTTTAAAGCACTCTGCAGGTTTTCAGGGTATATTTATTTGTCTTGGCTTTGCTGAACAGCCCTCCACCCTCTGTCTCCGCTAAGGGGTCTCACTCAACAATTGAATTTCACTCCTAAAAGACTGTTAAAGTGGTACAAATAAAGTTGTCAGTTATGATTTGGAAAGTACTGCCACAGCTTACAGCAAGAGTAGACAGAGCTAAACAGCAAACCAAGCGAAATGGATCAATACAGGTATAGGCAGAGCCAGAGTAAACGAAATGCTTCATTTAATAATGAGTCAGCTGTGCTCATTCATCAATAATGGATTCAAATGCTGAATAAATCTGTTCTGCTGCACGATGAGATGATGATTCATTTTGTCACTTTTTTGCAAGAAGTGTGAAATTTGATTAATATATTCAGCGTGTCGGTGTTCCAGATGCAATTTAAAGCATGAACACAACAAAGATGAAAAGAGAAACAAACCTCTGAGGAGAGCTTGGGATGAGGGCGAGAGCTGACAAATAGCCCAGCTGAAGTTCACAGTGTACATCAGCAACCAGGATTGCTGTAATTGTGAAATTCATCACAATTTAAAGATCATTAGATTAGGTTGTTTGAGTGGATTGAATTTCTTCACCTTGTTAAAAACAGCTTACCGTGAAAAGACCGACTTCAAAAACCTAAAAACGCATACAATAAAAATGTGAATACCATACGTGACTGTTTTTTCTTTGCATTTAGACACAAATGTTTGCCTAAACTATGTAGGTTCTTGAGTTCAAAGGCCAGGTGGATTCTCTCATTAAAGGAAAAAACATCAAGCAAGCAAAACAACCTCAGAGGGCCATCTGGATGACAGCAGTAGTTTCTTGTGCCCAATCAATGGAAGAAACCAATACTGATGATTAGAGAACATGCCGAGTCACCAAAGTGAGCTACCACATTTTAATTACATTAAATAAAAGTCCCCAGGATAAGATGGCAACAGATAGCAAGATCAAAAAAATCCCAGGCTGGAGATGCATGTGTCCTTTGAGCTCTAAATCTAGTCATGTACTGTCAGTTGTTTGGGTGTTTTGTAATTCTACTTCATGCAGTTTCAATATCACAACTAAGGGAAGAGAAATTTGTCCCGCAGTATTTCACACTGTCTTCATCTTTCTGCTCACCCTTGTTACTCCATTTTTCTTTCTCCCTCCTGTTCTCCTCTATCCTCTTTCTCAAAAGCCTGCAGTTTCCTTTGTAAAAACATACCAAGCAAGGCAGGACTTATTACCAACTCTCTCCCTGTCTTGCTGATTCTTCAGTATGCTGAATATTCTGTCTTTTTCAGCTTTCTGTTTGTCATAGCAGAGTTGTTGACTTGGGCGGTGAGAGGAAAAAGTTACTTCAGCTGATAGCAAGCAAAGCATCTTTAGCAAAACAGAACAGCTCCAATTATCCTATAATCCCTGCGCCTTGAAGGCATAAACCCCAAAGTCTGTGACACACTTCAAATTGAATAGATTAGTTTTGCCTATCCTCGTCATAGCAGGACAGGATATTTTAGAGGGCCCTTTGTGGGAACATGACTAAATGGAGGGCTTGACAGAACTGAGCCTATCATCAGGAAAACAATAGACTGCTGTAATGTGTGTCTGCACACATATATATATAAAATTATATATATATAGGGAGAGAGAAGAGCTGAGGCGGAGTAGTTGAAAAATTAATATCTTCAGATCCACAAATGCACCTTAGTATGGGGAGAGAGAGTGCAAAGAAAACCTGTCCTGTGGATTTCAAATCCTTTTCTTAGCGACTTAATGGATTTTGAAGTTTGCTTTCAAGATTTTAAAGCATGTTGGATTTAGAAACCATTTACAGGCAGGGAGGGCTGAGGTTGGGGAGGTGAGACATTAAGGGGACCTGTGGCAACACACTGTCCTAAGATACATGCCTGAGAGGAAGCACACAGCAGTGTGGCTGAGGCCAGGATGCTGCAGAAAGAACTTCTATTGATTCAGTTGATCTTCTGTGTAAGTTATTGCCCTGCAAGACACCAAACACAGCAACTACCTAGTTGGTCAAAAAACTGAGCCGAATAGCATGAAGTAACACCAAAAAACAGCTATAGCAAAGCTATGTAGTATCTATGCTGGCTGGTGAAATAGCTACAGGCCTTAGCTACAGACCATATTAATCAATGTAGCCTACCAACTTTTTTCAGACTGCTATAAGTCAAAAAATGTATTGTGATGATTTGATGTTATATTTCAGCTGTAATTCAACATAAAGTAGGTGATAGCTGGATTCAAACATGATGGAGAAAAAATAAAAGTAAAACCAGTAAAGCCAGTCCAGCTAAAATAGAACTAAAGCAAAGCTACACAGAGTTGAAGCTAGCTGGCGAAATGTAGCCACAGCTAATGTTAGCTTGAGATAAAACTAATGTACCTACTTTTGACAAATCATTTCCCATAAGTAAAAAATCTGTTATGAAAATAGGTCACTGCTTCACTTTGTTATAATTAGGGTGTAACTAAATTCAAACATGGTAAAGAAATAAAGTAACATTTGCTAAGCTAGTCATGCTAAAATATAGCTAAAACAAGGCTACGTGAAGTTAAAGCTAGCTGGTGAAATATAGCCACAGCTAGCCTTAGCTTGAGATAAAACTAACAGCTCTTGACCCTGGGCCATACATGTCATATGATATGGTTAAGGCAGCTTTTAATCACATATTTTATCACGTATTATCACAATGTATTAATGAATTGCTATATGTAAATGAAATTGTAGATTGAGTTATGAATTCATTAGTTCAAACAAAAGAGAAAGCTAACTGAACAATTCTTGAGGTTGCACATAAATTTTAGGTCTTTCAAGGTCTGTGTTTTTTGTTTTATGAAATGTTTAAAATTGGATAGAATTAAGTAATACCAGCTGATCTTAAAACTACAACCCTTTCCTGTTGACTTCACCCTTTCTATAGAATAGCCTACTCTCTGCCTTTGTAGGGCATTGTACATAAAATCTTCACAATCATGATTATGTGAGATATCTGCAACAACATAACATCCTCAGAGAGTGGTGCAGCATTGTGTGCCAGATGGAGTAAATGTGTAACAACAAAGCAGGAAGTAACTAGGAAACCAGGACACTTACGTGACAAAAACAGTGTTTACCCAATAATTAGGAAGATAGAAACTCTAGGCCTAGTGTAGAGATAAATCACCACTTCTGCAGTCATTAACAGGCATGAACACAAAAGCAAACTAACCCTTTTAACCTTCTTCGTCACAGCAATGGATAAAAGCAAGCTGGGAAACTTAAACACATTAAAAACGCTCTCCTCTCCATCTAAGAGCCACGTCCTCATAACCTTGTTCCATAATTGTGCCGCTTGACCTTCCTTGATTTTCCCATTGCGGCAGAGTCAAGAGGCCAGCAGCAGCATCAACGCCACATAATGACAAGAGGTTAAAGATGAAGAGGAGAAACTTATGTGTGAGTGGTCATTACTGATGAAAGGGTGTGTTGGGCGAAGTGTTATGGAGTTTAATCAAGTTGCAGGGTGGAGTTGTGAGGTGAAGGTACTGTGAGCAGGTGTGGAGGTGGGGTGGATCTGCAAGACTGGAACTTGGTGTGTTCATGAGGTGTCATGGGCTTAATTCAGAGGAACATCTGTGATAACGGATGGAACGACCATCTGTCACACAGTCACCTCAGTTTATAAGGTACAGTGACTGTTACATTACAACCAATATATTGGCACTTTAAATTAAAATGTAGAAATTTGATACTAGCTACTTTCATTAGGGTCAATTTAAGCAACTTACACATTACAAGAGACACTTTCATTCCCATGATTTCCATGATTTTTTCATCATATACTGAAGATCTAACTAAATTTCATGATTCGTATGACTGACAGTGGTCTACCCAAGGAGCTGGACAGGGTCAGTTCAAGGCCCATTGACTGGATGCTCTGATTTGTGGGATAAATGCTGTTAGCTTATGTGTTTGTGAGGAAAATAGGTGCTTGTTGTTATGATTGCTCAGGAGCAATCAAACCAAAATAACATTAATCATAGCAAACAACCTCAAAGATGACAAAGCAGCAATTCCATCAATGATTTGAAGGGTCTTTTAGTAAATGAATGATTTCTCTTGCAATACAGGCTTTAAAAAATGTCCCAGATATCCTCTGATTTCTCTATTAATTACAGTAATGCTGAAGATTGGCTGAAGAACCAGCCCATTATGTTGGCTAAAGAGCAAATTTGGCAACAACACACACACACATTTCCAAAGTTACATGACATCATGTTATAAATCTGTCCAAATGATCTGTTTAAAAGTGTAAAATATCTGTTTCTAATTTACCCATAATTTTATGAGCATTATTTCACCCTATTACCTTAATTTGAGCTGAACTTTGGTCTGAAAAGTGAGAAAAATAAAGAAATACCTTTCAGTTTTATCCTGCAGAGCTCCTCTCTCTTTCTATCCAGTGTATTCTACAATGACACCTTTTTTCATAAAAGTTTTACCTGTTAGAAGACAACGCTTTTCATGATGGAGAGACGATTTTGGAAACTGTTCAGATGACAATGGTTTGAGGCTAACCCATCCATCCTCATAAATAAAACTCTCTTGATCTCTTTTTATTGTGTGTGAGAATAAACAGTATAAATCACCCAGGGCCTCCCCTAAAATACTGATTCTATGGAAGAGAAGAAGCATATGCTATTCCTCAAATCTATCATTCCCAGTGTAGCATGCTTCAAAGACAGCTTTCATGTGTCAACCCCGGGGGCTTATTTTCTCCGTCCTGTTCAACCTCTAAGATCAACCCAGAGGATATGTGCCGACTTTTCACTATTCAGACTCGAAGCGACTCTTTCACCTCTGGACTCGGCCATGTGGCGCTTATTCCTGTCACTAAGAGCGTGTTTGCGGGAGCAGCATCCTGAGTAAGCGGAGGCAGCCTCAGCATCAGGAGATGAGACCATGCATTAAACATGCCATCTCCGTGTACCCTCTTCATTTTTAATGGTCCAGTTGGCCAGGGGTCTGGAAGAATGTAAACACGACTGGAAGCCGAGGATGGTGACAACATAAGACGGGGAGGAGGAGACGACACCTCAGTTTCATTTTTTAAAAATCCATCCATAAGGCTAAAGCTGGAGCATGAGGCATTAGTAGTCGAGAGATAGAGATTATATTGACTTGCAACTGTGTGTTGGTTGAATCATTTAAAAACTCAATACACTCATTTAATAGACATCATTACAACAATGATCATGGTTCAGTTCAGACTAAACCTGAGCTAAACTCATTTGAAGTTGCTATATGTTATTATTAACCATCAATCAAATGACTATGTGAAAGGTGCTGCTAGTAGTGACCAACCAACAGAGCATTATCACTAAACCCTGCACTTCCTCTCAGCACTAAATGGAGTGTTTCAGATGTGTCTGTTAACTCATTGTTTTGGTTTAACAGGCCGCAACTTGGTGTTTTTATGCCCAACACGTATTGTATACATATTGTAAACATATTGTTTTTATGCGCAAGACATCCATCCATCCATTTTCTATAACGCCTATCCCCTTCGGGTTTGCGGGGGTGGGGGGTGGGGGGTGGGGTGGGGCCGGAGCCTATCCCAGCTGTCAACGGGCGAGAGGTGGGGTACACCCTGGACCGGTTGCCAGTCAATCACAGGGCAACATATATAGACAAACAACACTCACACTCACACCTAAGGGCAATTTAGAGTCACCAATTAACCTAATGAGCATGTTTTTGGTCTATGGGAGGAAGCCGGAGTGCCCGAAGAGAACCCACGCATGCACGGGAAGAACATGCAAACTTCACAGAGAAAGGCCCCGCCCGACCCGGTGATCGAACCGGCGACCTTCTTGCTGTAAGGCACATGCACTACCCGCTGTGCCACCACGCCGCCCATGCGCAAGACATATTGTATTCAATTGTCCTCATTGTCATAAAAAAGTTTGTACGTTCCTTTGAGGTGGTTTTTGCCAGTTCTTCAAAAAAGTGTTACTCAATGGGGAGATGCACACACCTTTGCCAAAGTTCTGACATAGTGAACTCACGTAATGAAGAAGACGCTGTTTCTGCTGTTGTTGTCTTCCCATTTATATTCCCATAACGCTATTCATCTTTCTAATCTTTGTCTCCAGAAAGCATGAAACATGGCTGTTACCAGCTGACAAGAAAGAGCAATTACAATTACAGCCCAAACGAAGCAAATCCCTGCAGACCTTGCTCCATTTTCCTCTCAGGTGGCTAAGATGTCACCTGTTGTTTCTGGTTTTCAACATTCTTCTTCTTCTATTCTTTTTATTAGAGCCATGCATAACTTAGCTTATACTGCCTCCTTCTGACAAAACTACGCTTTCCATAGATGACTATTCGCTCCAAACCAGTTTATGGGAACGCTGAATGGCGAAAAAACTACTAAGGTCTGTGACTTTCTGGTGAAAATGGTGGAGACATCCTTCAGGAGCTGTTGGAGACCGAAAACAGAGACAAAATGATTGAGCTTAGATTCTTAAGTTGGACATAAACACAACTCCAAACAAATGTAAATGACATCAATTGACGATACTATGTCATGTTGCATTCACTGCTTGTTTTTGCTGCCCTCAAGTGGCCAAAAAAAACCCAATAAATGCAGTTTTAAATGAAAGAGGTTCTGAACTATTTGAAATATGTTTATCAGATGACTGTTTCAAAGGCCCTGAGATGGAACAAATGGAGCTATACCTGCAAGCTTTTGTGTAACACATGACACACCAGTTTCACCACATATTCAATGTACACTTTGCTATTAGGTCATTTTAAGGTGTCTGTGCTCTGCCCACTCTTGCTTTGGTACAATGCTGACGCACCAATAATTTGCAAATGCTGCTGCCTATATAGCAGTTCATAAACCCAATCCCCAACCGAAGACTCCACCCACAGGCCTGATGTTATGTGGGTGGAAAAATTAATTATCGTCACTCCCCAATCTCTGCTGCACTGAGCTTGGTGTATGCATGTGGGGAGTCACACGGTCAGAGCATAGATTTCAACTCTGTATGCATTCACATAATAAATCTGTTCCACGTGACTGTCAGAGGGAAGCAGTATGGAACAAAACTGAAGCAAACCTTGTGTAGATTGTGTGCAAAATCCTCTCATGGAGACTGAATAAAACAGACCGTAAGAGGAAGTGAGGGATTGGAGATTATTTTTATTTGCGGGTGTTTGATGCAGGGGTCTGTAAGGTGTTTTTTTCTTATTGTCTGCCAAGCACCAGGAAGCTTTATTTTTATTCTTTCCTCTCCCTGTGCCTGCCTATATAATCAAGTGTGCTATTTTGAGCGCAGATTTTCTTCCAGAATTTGCATTTTTTGCTATATTCCTGCTGCCTGTTAACGCCCTTGTGCTGCGATCATCACCCCTGCTGTGAGTCTGTCCAGCAGCTGCTGCTCAGTTCTAAAAGATGCAAAGAGGTGAGTGTGAACACTATAGGACAGGGGACGATTGTGTAACAAATCACACATTTAATGAGCCATTTTACTTCACTTTCTGGAGCAGGCGTGATACGCTCAGGACCAGTCTCTTTGATACTCTCGGTCGGGATTAGTTGCCCCTAACTAAACACCTCGGCGTCTTGTCGTGATGTTGATGGATGTAGCGTGAAGGAAGAGTGAAAATGATTTCCAAGGGACAGACGGTTACTCAGCCTTACATTCTCTGCTTATCACTGCTGTTTGAGCTGCAGAAAATTTCAGAGAAGGATTTCAAGTTCCTCTGCTCATTGTCATGAAAGGGAGAGCTCAGTGGTACAGTGAGTGGAGAGCACTGTGCCATCTTGAGCTCCAAAGTCAGCAATTTTATAATATGTACGAGTAGCTTGATGTTCTGCCAGTTGCACACATTTCTGTCTCTCTCTCTACAGGGACGAAAATCACATTTGATCCAATTTGATAACAGAACTGGGTCATGATTTGAGAAATGTTCCTCACACCACAGCAGGGACACACACACACACACACACACACACACACACACACACACACACACACACACACACACATACACACACAACACTCTCTATGCCAGCTTAGTCTATGGCCTGCCAGCAGCTCCTCCATTGCCAGTTAATTTTATTGGGAGTTAATCATATTATTTATGGTCATTAAGAACAAGAAGTCCTCCCAGGCTCTGCACTGTCAACTCAAATGAAAGATCTCAGTGTAATCCTGCGGCCATGAAGGGAGACATTTCCTATTTGGATTCGATAACTAATGAATTTAGGTGTGAAATTACACATCAAATGAGGTTAAAGAGCAGACTTTTGGCTTTAATTTAATGCTTTTTAGTGCATAGTAGGCAAAAATTAGTGGATAAAAAAAGGATAATTTAACATTTTTTTCTGTTGTGATGCTAATTTCTCAATGCTAAAACACATTCTGTCTGTCAGTCCGTCCAGACTGAAATAGCTCAACAACTATTGGATGGACTGCCATGAAATTTGGCACAGACATCCATTTCCACCTTGTAGTAACTTTGGCAACCCCCCAATTTTTCATCCACTATCAGGTGAAAACTGTGTCCAATACTTTGGTTTATGCACAAATTCCTGCAAAACTAATGACATCCTCATCAGCCTCAGCTTTGTGTTTTGTGCTAATTAGCAGATCTTTGCATGCTAAACAAACATGGTGAACATGGTAAACATTATACCTGCTAAACATTAGCATAGCGTTCTCATTATGAGTATTTAGCTCAAGTAAGAAAGCAAGTACAGCCTCCCAGAGGTGCTACTGTAGCATGGCTGCAGACTCTACTTAGCAGTTGCTCTGCGAGTACATCCTTAAAAAAAATGGCCTTCACTGTGAGGTCACTGTTTAGGTTCATGTCTTCAACAAACTGATTACACAGTGAAATATATCACCCAGCCTTCCAGTCATTTATCACATCAGGTCATGAAGAAGTGTGGTTGACAGCATTGCTAATTAATGTCAGGGTCACTGTCTGATTGACTGGACAGAACCCTGTAAGCCTCCAGTCTTCCAGTATGTGCCCACGTCAGAGTGATCTTAGCAGTTTTATACAGTGGAGGACAGTCACTGAGTACATTTACTCAAGTACTGTACTTAATATATGTACTCTACTTGAGTATTTCCATTTTATGCTATTTGTTCTCCTTCCAACTACATTTCAGAAGGACACACATAACTATTTACTCCACCACATTTAAGCCACAGCCATGGCTACTTGTTTTTTACCATTTCAATTCAAACTTTTATTTAAGCACTGAAAAGAATGGAGTGTTTCCTCTTTTGCAGTGATGTACAGATAGAAAGAAATATGCAGTTTAAAAACATAAAAATCAAAATAGGACAATACTGTATTTGCATATTGAAGTGAAGTGCTTTGAGATGATTGGGGGTCAATTGAGGGTCGATTGAGGGTTGATCTTGAGCATGTGTTGTAGATAATTCCATTTGTTTGATGCACAAAAGCTAAGGGCAGATGTTACGTAGGGTGGTGAATATTCACTAAAGCATTTATGTAGGAAAAAAATACAAATGTTAATCACTCCTTTGTGCCAGACAGGGTCAACCAACTTTGTTCTTCAGAATAAAATGGTGAGGGTCATGGGGGTCTCTGGTAATGAACCTGAGGGCAGAATGATAAGCTGAGTCTGGGTGTTTGAGAGTGGAAGCAGCAGCGTTAAGTCACCATATTCAGGGACTGATAGAAAGACTGCTTCCACTACACTTTTCCATGGTAACTCAAAGAGAATCTGGATGTGTTTCTGTGCACAAATCCTAGTTTTGGCACAGTGTGGTCAAGTGATCTTTAAATGTAAATGATTCATTGAGCCAAATACCTTGTACTGTGTGACTACCAATACTGCTATCATTCGGTGTGGATCGGTACAGACTGTTAAAATCTTTTGCTCTAGAAAAAAGCATGAGATTTGTTTCGTTTGCATTACGCATTAGTTTAAAGATTATAAGTGCATCTTGACGAGCATTATAAGGAAGTTCTAGGTTCTTCAAAGCAAGCTGTAAAGTCAGAAATTGCTGTTGTCTCTCTTGTACAAAGGCATCACAGGAGCAGACTTCCAGTTCTTGCTCCAGTTGGTTTGTTATTTTTCAGATTAAGATTTTACATACAGAACACATGATGAGTTTAGAAAATCTGATGCACCGTTATGGATTAAGGTACCCAACAGCCCTGCTTTAATAATAGTGATACAGTGTTACAATATAACACTGATAAAGTCCTTTTTGTATAAGAAGTCCTTTTACTTTCGATACTTTAGGTTCATTTTGTTGCACACTTTTGAATGCAGGACTTTTACTTGTAATGAGGTATTTTTAAAGTGTGGTAGTGCTTTTACTTAACTACAGCAAACTTTTTCTACCATTGGTTACACAGAAATTCCAGAGAATTCAGCTCTCATTTCTACACTGCAGCAAGTCACGTGCTCTTTTCATGATCTTCAGATCCAAACACTGGAGAGACTTTTGAGAGGAGACACTTTGTTTGGTCTTTGACAAACATGATGAAATAATCCAGACTTATAGCAGTAGCACTGAATTAAAGCTGCAGTATACTGCTTTTATTGTTAATGCCACAATGCAAACCAAATCTTTATTGCACCCTGCTCTGCCTTTTTTGACAGAGGAACCAAAGCACACAGCTGAGGAACAAAGATGGAATTATTTCTCAAATAAAACAGCACACGACGCGACAGTTCATCTGACTTTATTGAGAGATGTGAGGACCAAAGGGCAGCTAGCCATGTAAAGAACCAGCCTGGTAATGTGCATTGAGGTGAGAAAGGGATTTCACCTGGGTAATACTGATCCTGAGCCAATCTTGGTTCTAGTCAGTGAAGGTAATGTTGAACACGGTGCAGACTGATCCAGGACGGACACTTTGTAAAAGCTGCAACACTCCCAAATCCAGATTTTTGCAAAAGCACAGGTATACACTGACACGCGTGTGGCTACAGTACAGAGTACAAAAGAAAGTGAGTGACCAGAACTGTTGTGCATAGTATTTGAAAAGATTTGTGCTGAGAGGGCTAGATGATAATTGAGCAAAGGGGTGCATACATTGGTAAGTGGGTCAATAAACAATAATCTCCTGTAATTTATAACTGTGAAGTTAATGCCCTTAGTTGGCTCCTGGATGGCTACAAACCTCTCGGCAAGAGTGCTATGCAGAGCCAATACATACAGTATCTTTATAAGACTATTTACAAATACTGTCAGATTTTTATTTACAGTTATTGCCGCAACACAGACAGTTTCACTGCCTTCTGCTTTATTATGACAGAGCAATAAATCAAATGTTGTGTGGTGATTTTGCCTTGTGTTCTCTTAAATAACAGCAACAGTACAAATCCCTTAGACTTAAACATAATCATGTGCGCTGGGAGAAATGTTGGCCATACATCAAAAATTCATCACATTTCTGAGAGCTGAAGTGTGGAACATGGCCCTCTAAGGTTTGTCAGCCATCACCACCTTTTTGACAAATAACACTGAATTTGGTTTTTCATCCACCATCCATCATTTGCTCTGCCCCTCCATGCAAGAAAAAGCCAGTACATGAGAAAAGTCAAGACAGCACACCATCCTCACGTTGAGAGTACACGACCAGATATGACAGCGAATATTACAGGACGTCACACACAGATAAACAACGCAGAGAATATAATGACAGGAAGCGGATTCTAGTGGTTGATTTTGGAGTTACATGGAACAGAGTGAACTATAAAAATCTATGTGTAAGTGTGTGTAGAGAGAGTGTGATTGAAGGGCATACTTGGAGAGAAGCTCCCGGAGGCGCACGCAAAGCATTTGTCACATCGGAGGTGTGAAGAGCATGAATGCACCGTAATCTAATCACTGGAGAGCAGTCTGAAATACAGAAACCGCAGTGTTTGTGTGCGTGCGTGTGTGTGTGTGTTATGACTTTAATTTGACCAAGATGTAGCAGAGAGGACTTTGTTTTTAAAATTTTTACATACACGCAATGTAATACCTGAATCACTTTGTGACACATATGCACATCATGAACCCATATTACAGCAGCAGACGTGTGCTCATTGTGAGCTGCAGTCCGTGCATACGAAACTGGATCAGCACCCTTAGCTGAGTCTACTGAACCAAATCTGCTGGAGGGTTTGAAACATCCAACCACAACGTGTTTGCACAAGCCGCTACAATAAACAGCTCCAACCTTTCAGAATCTCTTTTGTCTTGTTTTCTCTAGCACAGACAGTGAAATGAAGACAGCTCGCTCACAGTCCCTCAGGCTCGGACACGCCTTGACATCATGGTAAGGTAGTCCTCTATTTTTCGCAGGCAGGTGGCCAAAGGAAATGGCTAGTGAGGTAGCCAGACTTCCTGCACGCTATCCTCTTCAACGTGATGCTACATCTCTGCTGTGTGTACAAAACCACACAAAGTTGTGCTACAAGAAAAGTAGCTCTAAAGAACTCCCCTTGAAGTCTTAACCTTTAAAGTCTCCTGCAGTAAAAAGCAAAACTGTGGGCCGTCGTCCACTCAAGCTGCTAATGCACTGCCGCTTTTTGGAAGGGTGGAGGTGGGTGGTTGGCGGTCAGTGAGGTGTTGGGTAAACACTCCTGAGTATTCCTCCATCATAGTGAGCTTCCTTATCAAACTGAGGGGCAAGAGGAGTGCGCTGCCGTCATATTTCTAGCAGATACATCACAGGAACCAAGCCTCTCTTCTTCCCACTGCTCAGCCGGAGGAAACCGTCAATCTCCTCGTTCTTCCCCACACAGATCTGCAGAGGTAGAGTGTGTGTGTGGGGGGGGGGGGGGGGGGGGGGTATGGAGCAGGAGGAGGAGCGACTGACATTCAGTAATGTGAGAGAGTTTGTGGACTGAGGCAAAAAGTGAGCTGCGGTAGAAGCCGTAACATGCTGTCCTCTGTAATCTCAGCAGTTTCCTGCATGAATTTGCATACATTTATTCAGTGTGTGTGTGCGTAAGCCAGAGAGACAAACTTCAGTATATTTTTACGCGTGTGTTCACCTGGGCCTCTTTCACAGTCATCTGGCCTTTGTCTCGGTTGCCGTGGAAACCAGCGGTGACCTTCCACACCCGCTCACCGGGGCGGACCCGCTGCACAAAGTTGGCCGGGAACAGTCCCACCTTGTCCCTGCTTTTCCCCTGGTAAACACACCCGAACATGGACACACACGCGCGTACACAAACAGTCTGTTAGACAGATATAAATAGACATTTCTGTCCTCTGAGGTGGCTACAATGGGAAAACAATGGTTCTTAATTGCCTGCAGCAGAGAAAATCTATGATGCTGACTTCTCTCGATCCAAGTTAAATTCCTTCTCTATGCAACAGCCACAATTTGCCGCCTCTGTTGACATTTCAATCATCTGCCGGCTTACTTTTCAACAACAGCAAACCCGACACACTACAGTCCTTGACAGTACTTGGCTGAGCGTACACAATTAGATCCTTTGTGTTTCATTTTTGTTTATTTGACCGGTTGCCTCAGTATGCATCACAGTAACACATTGGAATTTGAATAAACCATCACAATTAGCAGAAAAATGGAAATAAAAAGGGTGTTTTTGTTTCCTAATTAGCAACATCAGTAGTAGAGCAAAAAGCGTCTGTATTTGTGGAGCCATAATCCCCGACTACTCTCTTCAGAGACTCTGGCACACAGGCGTACAAAGCCCATGGGTGTCCACTTAGCCATTTTGCTCATGTCCAAATGTTGACTTTGCAAAGGCTTGTTTAGACTAAAACGGCAGGATGGGAGGTTAATTGTCAGTTTTGTGTAATGGAACGTGGTTTGCACAGGGTGAAATCACCCTCAATTCTACAATCAAGTATTTTGTATAATTGTACCATTTTACATCTGTTTACATATATTTTGATGTAAATGTTGTGCCACACTGAAAGCACAGACTAGAAGCATTCTGGCATGAGAAGAAGAACAATTTTAGTTTTGTCATATAATCTGATTGAAACTCCAGGTAACTAAATATGTTTTAAATGAACCACTTATAGCTCTTTGACTTCAATATGTGGCTATTCACAGCAGCAACATCAGCTCTAACAATATGGTTGCTATTTTATTGAAGTGGACATCCTGGTACTTTTCCTGGAGTTTTGTTTATGTAAAGACCTGTCTGTCCTACAGCAGGTGAAGGTTAAGATCTTCAGCTGCCTCATTAAACACTGACTACAATCTGTCTTCTTCCTCTTTTCCTCTTTATGCTAACTAGTTCTGCTAACACCCACACACGCTGTCCTTCAAGCACATCCACCAGCTCTTTAATTTTACTGTCTCTGAACAGCTCTGCTTTGAATGGAAGAACTTCAACTGCTCCTATGACCGTCTAACTGAAGCCCCTGTGTGTGTTATTCTTGTATCTACTCAAAGAAAATCTGGGCATTTGTAGTGATAATATTTTATTCACCAAAGCACAGGCTTAGCAGAAAGAGAGATATGATCATTGCAACATGTTCGATGGTTTTTTTCATAGCCCACCTTCCACCAGTCCTCGTTGGAGTCATCTGTGACTTGAATTCTGTCACCAGGCCTGCAGGAACAACAAAGCGCTCTATGAGAATTTATCCTGATCCCCAAATGACAACATCTAAAATGTGGTGCTCAGTATTCTGACATTTTGCTTATTTGCCTTCTTGCAGAGTTAGACGGCAGAGTTAGCATAGCTCTCAGGCTGGAGCCAGGCTAACTTGTCTCCCTGCTTCCAGCCTTTATGCTAAGCTAAGCTAACCGGTTGCTGCCTCTATAGCATCAAGGGTACAGACATGACAGTAGTGCCCACAAACTCTCAGCACAATATGCGCATTTCCAAAAAATATTCCTTCAAAAGAAGAATTTGACTCTCATATTACAGTTAGTGAATCAAAAATGACAATAAATGCACCCTTTAAATAGCATTTAAGTTTAGTTTATGTTATGTTTTAAATTTGAGTCTCACATATAAATTAGAAGAGTAGGCCTCATTGGTCAGGCATCACTTTATGGCTGATGTCACTAAATATCTGTTTTCTAACTTCTTTTCTGCCATGTTTCATGTGTGGCACTTTAAATGTCACCATGAATGGAGTTATTTTTACAAGGGACGGCTCTGTCCATGTGAAGAAACGCCTCATGTGTCTTCTTGCACAGACGCCTCCACCAGATTAGTGCTGGCTGTCATATCGCACTCAGCAGTTTCCTGCACCTACAGTTCTAACATACAAAGACTTTTTAAAAAAAATGTCAGACAATCAACGCAGCTGTTTGTCCTTCCCGGCCTCCCAGCATGCACCCCCCCTTCTCACTCCCAAACCCATAAACCCCTACGGTCGTCCTGCTGAGGAGGCAGATGGTGTGTGAATGCTAGTAAATTCTGGCCAGGTACACACTTCCTCCCGTTCATCCTCTGATTACTCTCATTTACAACACAGTACAGTATACACAGAAAATTGGACTGACTGTAGTTCCAAGTCATTCTTCTCCTGAGGCAGAAACTTGTAGAGAGCCACATAGGTGTGGATGGAGTGAACCTCTACTCTCTTCGGAGTCTGACGAAAAGAGGGAGCAACAGAACAGAGACAGAGATGAAGGTCATTATCTGTATGTTCCTCATGTGCAAGTTAGAAACTGATGAAAAGGATGACGAGCTTGAAGGGGTTTGACACGGTGCGTTTTCACCAAGAAAAATAAGTTGAAAGACGAGAGGAATGCTGACTACACACCTTCAGGCTGACCCTGTCTTCTGAATCAGCCTTCTCGCTTTCAGGAGGGGTGAGCACTGGAGAGACAGACGCATAAACACAAAGAGACAGAAGGAGAAGAGACAGAAAGACAATATATGTGGAGAGGATGGGGGAAAGAATCAGGGTGCAAGAGAAAGACAAAAAAAGGGGGGGAGGGATACACAGAGAGGTCTTGTCACTTTGCGGCAAACAGAAGGAAGGTTGAAGCCAAGGTCATTTACTGTAAAGTGGCAGCAGTACAAACAAATGATCCCTTCTCAAGGGACTAAAGACAGAGAGGTTAAAGTACTGTGAGGAGAACACACACACACACACACACACACACACACACACACACACACACACACACACACACACACACACACACACACACACACACACACACACACACACACACACACACACGCATGTTAATACAGCTCTTTATCTGAATCTGCACTTCTTATATGTTAGAAACAAAATGCACAGTAAAATGACACTGAGGTTGTTTCCTTTAAAAGGAGACATTCACTTAATTCAAACGACCTTTTCATTATGAACCATCCAATTTAGGCACCATTGCATTGTTTTTGCTGGTATAAATTTTGTTGGGGTTTTTTTTACGGTCAGAAAGTGGCCACATCTACCTCACAGGATTTTAGAGATTTTCAGCTCAGATATGACAACATTTTAAAAGAATAAATCAACATTTGTGACTTCCTGGAGTGTCTGCTCTTTCTGGTAACCTTGCAGTGATGACATGACTCCCCATAAAAAGAGCCTGGTAAGCAAAGCTAATGGTAGCTTCATATTTACTGTCCAGGCATGAGAGCAGTAACTGATCTAACTCTTGGCAAGACAGCAAACAGGTGATTTGTCCAAAATATTTTCCCTGTGATCTTCAACAGTCATAAGGAGATGAACCTTCGGAAAAGGCAGAGATACAAATGTCTCCTCCAACAGCTGTCTTACTACACCAGAATACAGTGCAGCCACAGCTTATGTCTTTCTGGATCTGTCACTGGCAGTGCGTAATGTCCGACACCCTCCTTTAACAGCTTTCATTGTTCTTTCTCAGCTCGCTTATTTTTAACGACACGAACTCGATGAACATTTTTCTGGAGTTGTTAAAAGACTGAGAAAATGTGGGGAACTGCTACTGAAATAGAAACAGATGAGGCAGGTTCAGAAAAAGTAGGTAAACCAAAACTGTGATTTCCAACTCTTGACAACATAATAACCCTGTGGATGTGCTGACCATCACAAATAAAGGATACCCAGCAGTTAATTAGAGAGGGGTTCTTCTTCAGTTAGTTAGATGAGAAGATCGATACCACCCTCATGTCTGTTTGGGGATGGTTAGCTTAGCATAAACACTGGAAACAGGGGGAAACAGTTAGCCTGACTTGTATGAAAGTAACACCTATCAACACCTTTAAAGTTCAGCAGTTAACCTGTTATGACTTGTTTGTTTAATCATTTGTTTAGTCTAGGGACAGGGGTTATGTACCTAAACATGTCATTTTTACACTTACACACATAATGTGTTCATTATAGTGGGCTTTAGAGATGTTGGTAGGCGGATGTTGTAATCACTGGACAGAGCCAAGCTAACTGCATCCCACCGCTGCCATTATTTCCACTTTATCATGAAAGCTGCCAAACAGCCAGTCATCAGAAGTTCAAAGCAAAATGATTTGACTTACTTCCTGGGATGTGCTCCTCTTCAGCTATTGGCTGGTTTTCTAGTTTTTCTTGCAGTTTTTCCGCCTAGAATAAAGAAAGTGCAGCAGCCACCAACGTCAATAACATTCTTGGTGTGATTAATGTGGACATGGATGTATATGAATGTCTGGGGTTGTCTGTGTGTTTTTTTATACCTCGTGACACGGTGACTCTGAGATACTGCCGAAGCTTGAGCGACTCATCTGAGCCAGTGACGTCCCATAGCGCAGTGCCTCGTACACAGGGTCAAGAGTGCTATTATCTGCCTCTACACACAGCCAGACAAGATGGAACAAAGCAACACATGTGCAGTTTTATAGCTGACACTATCGACACACACACACGCCCCTACGCACACACACACACACACACACACACACACACACACACACACACACACACACACACACACACACACACAGTGGCCTGTCAGGCATCAAGGGCCGAAGGCCACAGACATGGTGATTAGTCATCCAAGATAACAGTTGTTTGGTGCAGTGAGCTATCAGCCAGCGTTGCCAGCACTCACCCTGGGCAGCAGGAGCCTCTCTGACCACACCCAGCACATCAGTGGTTAGCAGAGGAGAGCTGAAGTTCCTCTTGAAAGCTCCTGTCTGACAGGTCGGCCGAGAGACGGGGAGACGGGAGAGGGAGGAGCGGGGAAGGAGAAATGTTACTTCAGGTGGAAAAATGACAAAGGGCAGATGTAATATGTTGGTGTAAGGCAATACCTGTGTGGATTTAGTTGGGAAAGGTGGGCACAGCGCAGCATGTGCAATGAAAGCTGAGTATCTGAAGACGTGCATGTTCTTTCAGTACTTCAGCTCAACTACGAAATACTTTGACGCAGATATTTTGCATAACAGAAGAGGGAAAAATGTGAAGGCACTTGGATTTTGTTACTTGTCTTTATTTGTCTGAATATCAAGAAGAAGAATCAGCACCAAAAAAAGACAAAAAACACCTACGAATACACATACTGTGTACATATCTTAAATACTTTCACAGCCAGCATCTTGAAGTTATCCAGCTTGGTATCTGTGCATTTACGCTACTGTATGATTTAAGTACACTGAAGGTTAAACTTAAAATGTCAATACACCCACCACTTTCCTCTTCTTGTCTGCCATCTGTCAGCCCCCCAAATAATTACACACATATATATACTGTATATACACAAAAGTCAATGCTGACCATTAGTATAAGTGTGACAGTCAAACTATTAAGCCAACTCTCCATCTCCACCTCCATGACCTTTAATATTTACTACATTTAAATGCTCAATATGTAACATTTCCATACCAAAGTGTCTAAAAACGACTCAGCTTTTGTTATATATTTTGTTGAGTTGTGCACTTGGTGACACCTGATGATACGTCAGAGCGTGAGGAAGGAAGTTGGCGAATGTGACCCCTCGCTGCAGAAACGATGTGTTTTACTATGTGTGACACAACTGGCAGTGAAGTAGTTTGTCTTGCAGGTGACATCTATAAACATTTTGCTCGATTTGATGTCAAGCTTTTAGTTTTGAGCTCAGTTTATAGACTGCGGGAGGAAGAAGAGAAGCCATCAGCTGTGTATTTTTCGCCCTGATATTAGTGCTAAAGAGGCTAAACGAATACCTTCGGCATACTTTTCCAGCTTGACACATGTAGGTTAGATCAACTCATATGATCTATGACTGCATTATTGCAGTAACTCTATTATTACCCTCTGATGGTGGCAATGAGACACTCATCATTAGTTTTAACTGGGAGCTTCTGAAGAAATACCTCCCAACACTGCTGTATGGTGGCTAATGGTGTATGACTAAACTTATTTCTTAACTGCCCTCAAGCAAATGTACCCACATGGTCTGCGTACTGAGGCGCCCCAAAGGACTGTCTCCGTCAAAGTGATGATCAACCAGTGCAGATCTGGTACTGTACAACTTTGATATCTGATTGTGTTTCTTTATTTAGCGAGAGAAATGGTTTTAGTGCAACACTCATCAGTCTGAGAGATACATTTACAAAGTCCTGTTCCTGACAGGCTGTGATAAATCTGTGCCGTGCTCCCAAAATAGAAACAGTTTATAAAGATAGTGTAACAGCTTCATTTAATCTCTGGATTTCTTTTCATCTGGTTTACAGTGATAAATGCTTAAAATAACATCAGAAAAATGTCTTTAATATCTGTTTTCCTGCTGCCCTGTGCTACATTCAGTGCAGTTTTCAGTGGTTTTAGCAGTTTAAATAAAAGATATTGGACATGCATCTCTCACGATGTATCAAGTGAGAGATCATTGATAAATAATTTATCCATTTCCTGTCAATGATTTCAGCAAATATTCCACACTGGTGGAAGCATTTGAGGTTTTTGAAAAGTTTGCATGCTTGTGCCTGAAAGCATGTGAAAGCCAAAGTCAAGGAATGTATTTATAGAGAGGAAATAAATCAAAACGACGGCCATGACGATTTGACAGTTCCTGTGAGTGCAGACCTGAAAAGCACAGAAGTCCTCCGAAAGTGAAACACTGCTCTGAGGTGCGGAGGGGGTGTGACGGCTGCTCTCAGGACTGACAGACAAGAATTTGCCCAGAATCTCTTCTTTATCTCCTCGGTCACAGAACACAAATTTCACCTCTAGACTGAAATAACTGCACGAAACTCTGCAACAACAAATCACTGAGCAGCGTGTTTTCATGAGCGTTGGATCTATTTTTAACTAACGATGCAGTTATAATGACACACCCCATACAAATTCCAAATTACCACCATATGTGATATAAAGTCATTACTGTATATCTAACATTTTTGCCCATTTAGAGAATGCACAGAAATATGTAGACAGGAGGGCTGCAAATGATTATATTTAGCATGGATTACTCTGCTTATTATTTTCTCAATGAATTGATCTATGTCTCTATGTCTATGAATTATCTGAAAAATGAGGGAAAATACCATTAACAGCTTCTTTAAGTCCAAAATAATGCCATTAAAATGCTTGCTTTGTCTTACCAGCAATTCACAAGGATATGAACAAGAGAAAAGTAGCCATTATTATCAACTAATTATCAAAATAGTAACAGACTAATCCGTTAATCAACCAATCGTTGGAGCTCTGGAGTACAAGCACACACACGCAGCTCTGGCCCAGTGTTTGGGAGTTTGTGATGCTTTTTTTTTTCTGAGTATTGTTTTCATTATTCTTGTGTGAATCTGTTTGTCACAAAGTGCTTCACAGGAAACAGAGGACACAAGCAAAATAAAAGAGCTCTCTGTAAATAAACTTGGCAAATGCATCACTTACTGTCAGACTGTTCTAATTAATGGGTGGAAATTGGCCTCATCTCCTCTGCCAGTGCTCCAAATTGAAACTGATGTGCTCAGAACTGGAGGTAGATAAATGATTTCCTCGGCATCAGAAACCTTGAATCTTTCCTTTCACATCCAGCAGCCAAACACTACACCTACAATCACATACCTACATATCAGCTACGGTGACTGTGGAGCATTACTGGACAGTCTTGGATTTGTTGAGGTTTAGGAGAGCAAATGAGATGCATAGAAAGCGAGACTGGACTCTGATCGATGGAATATAACTGAGGAGAATCACACAAATTTGGATGTGTGTGTGTAAAGCTTTCCTATAAAAACAATTATTTTGTGCAGTGATCAGCAGGCCTGTCTCTTTAATCAAACTGTAATACATCTTAAAGTTCAATTAACATTGATTAGCAAAACTTTGTCATGATTCCAAAGTAATTTAAAGCTGCTTGATTCTCGAGATAATTTAAGACGTTTGGTCACATTTGGGTGCACTCAGCAAATGGACTTAGAGCGAGCCAGATGAGCTGCAGTCATCCATATTCCTTTTTCATATTTAATTACATTACTTTTCATAAACACTAACTTGTGCAAGTTGTGCCTGCTCAAGTTGGAGTTTCTGCTTGCTATGAATGACCAGTGGTGGCAGAAGTATTCGGATCCCTCACTCAGTTAAAAGTAATAATACCACGCTGTGCAAAGTGAATATAAGTGAGACTCCTGCATTCAAAGTTTGAGTAAATAAAGCATCAAAATAAAAGCACTCATAGCGTTTTGATATTATATGACATTTAATCATCTTTTCATTCCCTATACATTCACCTGTAAGCAGAATTTTAATGATGTAGCTGATCAAGGTGAAGCTCCAGTTAACTATTTTCTATTAAGATCATTGACTATTTGCACAATAATTGCCAGGTAAGTTAATCATTAGTAAGAGTTTTCTAAAAATAGTGACATGTGTCAGTCTACTCTATTCTGGAGAATTCATGAAACCAGCTGACTTCTATTCAGACAGGTGGAAGTCAAGTCAGTACTGCATATAAAGTGTTAATCTACACCAGCAACTGCAGCTCACACATAAATGTAATACAGTAAAAAGTGTGCAAAGGAGTAGAAGTAAAATAAAATATACATACTTAAGTGGACTGAGTTACGCTAATATATTCATGGCTAACAGACACCGTGCTCTCTTCTTCCCTCGGCGGCTACATCGCTGCTCTGTCTGCCCTTAAGTCACCCAAAGAGCGTGACTGGCATTTTTAGTTTCCCCCACCAATCATGTGACTTAATTGACTCTACTTCATGATGCTGTCAGACTACTTTTAACATTTATTTATCAACATCACTAGAAATGCATTACCTTTTCATTAAAATGTGTAAGATGAAGAGTAACACCTGAAACCTGATCTATTTGCACACAAAAAGCTTTGGATGAAGCACTTTGGTTGAGAGTCAGCGAACCCTAGACCTTAACTGATGCACGCATATAGTCTCAAACTCCATCCACTTCCAGTAAAATGCCTAATCCTTGCTTTGATGAGTGTGCAGTGATCGAAAAGGACACTGCCGAAGGCTTGGCGAGAGCCTGCCGTGTCATATCCTCGAGGGATTGTGTGCGCCTCAAAAACACTGAATTTCACACTGAATTAGCCAGACCAGCTGGTACAGGGAGATATTGATTTTCCAACAGAGTTGAGAGGGGAGGAAGGAAATGTAGCATCCAGACAAGAGAGAGGAAGAGAGGAGGGCGTTATGTGAGAAGAGCAGCACATGCGAGGAGGAAGGACAAAAAGGCTGAGTGAAGAAATGCTGGGACCTGGCCGCTGAAACTTTAACATCCTCCTCCGCTTCTGCTCCTCTTATGGCATTTATAGTTGGGAGATAATTTTATCCCGCTGCAACCCTGTAATGTGTTTTCCCTGTGTCTGAGTCTTCTTTGCAAAGCCTTGGTCAATCCACATACCATTTATAACCTCTACCTTTTTGTCTCTGCTGGTTTGAAAAGGGTTTGATCCTCTTTTAACAAGATGGGGGCTTTGAGGCTAAGCATATTACCAGGACTAGAGGCTATGCCAACTGACTGAGCGAGCCAGTGACAGCATCCAGATGCTGTTTAATTCTGCTGACACAATGCATTCTGGGTGAGTCTCTGGCCTACAGAGACGCATTTCCAGTAAGTTTTACAATGTTACAGTTTTAAAATGCACAGAATATAAAAATGTAATTAACTATATAAGAAACGGTTTTGCCCGTGGTAAGCCGGGCTACGGGGAAATAACTGCAGCAAATGAGCAAAGCAACACAGGAACATTTAATTTAATATTATCAATTAATACAAAGCCGCCCTGACCAGTGATTAAGCATTTTATGCTCGTGAGAGTTGTCCCATCAAGGGTGGTAATGTTCCCTTTCAAGTCAGGGACACAAATACAGTGAGGCTACAATAAGAAAGCATGAGAATAAAGAGATGAAAACATGAGTGATCACTGGAGTAAATGTGAGACATCTGAGATAAATCTTATGATGAATATCATGTTATAAAATAGTATTACGACAAATAATAAGATTAAGTTGGTTACACACTTCCTGCTTTCTCACTGACCAGGTGGCAGATCCAGTGACTTTTTTGAGACTTTGGAAGAGCATCTGAGATTTTTACACCTTTGCTAACACCAGATGACCACATATTTCTGAGTGTCACATCTCTGGCAGACAGTTGTAGAGAAACTTTGTTTTACTACGTATTTTATTTGGGAAGTAAGGTGTACCTGCTGGCTTCATAAAGGTGCATCATGCGTGGTAGTGAGATTTCATGATGAGACAGTTGGTTCTTACCTTGCCATTACAGGGCTGCTGTGAGAGCTCTGATGAGCACCAGAGGTGGGCTGCCATCTTACAGGCTTTACAACGCAGTCCCTGCTTGGAGTTCCCTGGTAATGGCAATGGGGTGAGAAGAAATAAAGCTTGTAAATGTTGCTTTCTCTTACTTTGTGTCTGTTTTCCTTTCTTCGAATTGTACAGTTTGCATCTGTAGCTGCTTGCACACATCAACTCTGCAGAAATTAACTGCTCCAAGTTTATTTGCACAAAACATTAAGTGCACCAGATGTGTGCCTCACATGTGGAACCCATACCCGACTGTCTAAACATCAGTTCTGACACTGCCACGCTTCACAGTCTGCATGCAAAATGTGTCAGTGCACTGGCCTGTAGTCGCCAGGTAAAGTATGGTACGTCAAGTGTATTTGTGCAGCTCCTTCCTTGAAAATGCTACAGTATTAAGAAATGGCCTGTCTGTATAAATACAGATTAAAACAGTCACAACACTTAAAGTGCAGTAAGCCTTGGCCTTGATTTGTGATTGAGTTCACAAATGTTCCCCCCCCATACACAATCATCATAATCCTGAACTGATCCTGATCCACAAGCAGCCAGAGGGCTGAAACCAGGTCCTAAACGTGATACTTTCTACAACAGATTCTAAATCAGGTGCAGTTTCACTGTTAGTGTTCTTAAGCATGTAAACAGATTTATATATAAAAACAGCCTGGACTAGAGCCACACCAAACTGTTAAATATTTTAAGCTCGATCACTTGGCTTCCATCAGAGGTGCAGCTGAGAAACAACAGTGTACCAATTCTAAGAAAAGCCCATAAAGTTCCCTGAGGAGGCATGTAAACAAGATTGGACCACAGAGCACGTCGTCAATAATTCTCACTGCTCAGAAAATAGACCCAGTCCGCAGTGAGATTCGTGGATTTTGCTGAATAATGATCTTTAATCCTTTGAGGACCACAAACAAAATTGGCAGAACTCCCACTGGAAAAAGCAATCCTTTAAAGCTGATGTTACACCGAGCCCTTTTTCACAGATATCTTTGTGCATTGTTAGGAGCACCTTGATTCAGCCAGGTACAAAAGAGATTGATCAAAGTAGCATTCAGCAGTATCCACTGACCATCTTATTTCAGCTTTAATGGAGTTGTTTACCTCTTGGAACATTTATTTCCTCTATGGGAGTGATGAAAGTAACAAAATGCACACTTACAATCAAATAAACTATAAGGTATGGTGCACGTCACACACACCTGTCCAACATGGCTGCATACTTTCCATGAATGTAATGTTTTTGCAGTAACTGGCACTTACCTTGGATCATGTGTTTGCATCGCTGGCAGCTGGTGGGCCTTCGGAAGACGTGCTCCTGGAAACAGTGGGTCTTGACCGGTTGCACCGGCTGGGCCTGAGACTTTGTCTGGGTTTTGGAGGTCACAGACAGCGAGGGACTGATAGAAGGTGAGCGCGATGACAACGAGGGGTTGGGACTGACAGACGGGGAATGGGAGGGAGAGGGCTCATAGGCCTTGGGGGATTCGGAGATGGGGGGAGGAGATGACGGGGGTGGAGGTGTGGTGATGAGGGCTGAGGGAGGGCGGGATTCGCCGTTACTGCGCTGGAAAAAGTTGTCCATACTCTTGCTGCGCATGACTGATTTGAAGGACAGGGAGCGCTTCAATCGCTGCAACTGAAAGACAAAAAAAGAGAAGATGTGTAGGTGACCAGAGGAATGAGTTTCTGTTTCACATGAATGCGGATATTAACTAACACAAAACACATCCATCTGTGGAAGCGCTTTGCAACACAAACCAGCATTCACCCGTTCACACTCACACATTCATACACTGGTGGCAGAGGCTAGCATGCAAGGCGCCTCCCGCTCATCAGCACTGAAAACCATTCACAAGCACACTCAAACACCGATGGCACAGCTATCGGGAGCAATTTAGAGGTAGAGGTATCTTGCCCAAGGACACTCTGAAATATAGACTGCAGGGGCCAATGATGGCATCACAACCGCTCTCCCGCCCCTGTGGCGTACTTTGATAACATGTAGTTTGATGCACCAATCAGAAACATTTGAATCAAATCGTGATGACAACTGTTTCCAAGACAATGCCAATTTAATCTGATTGAACCACACCCACACAGTCCCCATGAGGCAGATTATCTTGTTTTTTCTGTTACTGTAACTCTAAATAAATAATACTTATTAGTATTTAACAGCATAGAAAAATACTTGGGATTTGAGCACAAGTTGTCAGGGTTTTAGAGTCTTTATGTGATGACTGATTACAACTTGATAACCTAAAGGACCCACTCTTTCTTTTAATTGTGATATGATATTTTAAGGCAGGAACAAAAGAAGAGTCCAGCTGGAGGGGATGTGCAGTGTTTGAGAAATCAGCCTGTTTAACAGCAGTCTGTTCGCTCTACCCTCTGACTGTCCTTGCCCTGTCAGGCTGGCTTCTGGTCTTCCATCTTCAGCGTTTCCCCTCTTTCCTTAGATCACAAATTTGCCATCCCTTGCGAATCCACGCACATCAATACCCCTTAAAATTCACGTTTGATTAGTTTTATTGAGCGGCCTGCACCTTCGCATTCGAAGCAGCAAGTGATGCGCGGCAAACACTGTGTTTATCTTTGACCCGGCCTGCCTCCACGTCCTGCACGCTTGCCATGCAGTGCCTCTGGCTTCAACAAAGGGGAAGTGATAATGACAAACAATTACATCGACTTAGGAGCGATGGGATCCAATATATGGATAATAATAACTGCTGTAGATTCATAAATCAAGGGAATGGCCTGGAGAATGAGGGCAAGGATGTAATAAGTCCCTGAGACTGAACAGCAGCTCCTAAAACTACACAGAGCTCATTAGCTGCCTGTGTTAGTGACTTAGACATTGTTCTGATTGCATTTTGTTTATTTTGTGGCATTAGCATGTTTGTGCTTGTAGAGATGCAGAAAAAGGACAGATATTTTTCCTCTTCTACAAAAGCTGTTTTAAGGTTTATGTGAGATGTTAGCATCATCTTCTTGTCTATTGCACCTTCGAGCTTTGCATTACCCATCTCACTCCCTTGCAGAAAATTCGATCAATAGCATTGAGCGGGTTGCTCTTTTTCTTCTTTAAGCTACAGATTCACAGATGCCAATTAGTTTGAGTGATGAAAAGAGTCTTCTCTGTTGACTCATTAGTGAGTGCCTCTTGTAAACGTTTTCTACAGGGAGCTGAGTCCAAGCTTTCCTTAATGGCCTTTTCTTGGCTCGACCGGTGGCCCATCCAGTAATGGATATTCCTCTCTATTAGATTTTTAACTTGTCTGACTTTGTTAATCATCTCTGTGGTGAAGGCCGGTCTTTGCTTCAGTTCCAGGGGAAAAGGAACAATTTCTTTAAGGCACAAATTAGGAAACACACATCTGCTAATCAATTGCTTAATATACCTTTCTGAGCTTTTACGAAGATTAAAGAAGCGGGACTCATCTGAAGATAAAGGAATAAAACATATTTCTGTTATTTTATAGGGCTGAATAATCATGAAAATTGGTCTTTCATTATAACATGTGCCAGTGCCTCAGCATTTACTCACTTTAACTTCCATTAAAATCTATATCGTGCACAGCTGTGCACTGATGAAAGCAATAAATAATTCTTGAATGGATAAAATTTTAGTGGATGGTGTTATACACTTCATCAGAGTATCTATTATTCAGCAGTTTCTGTGTCTATCTACAGTATCCCATTTGTCCAATCCAGTAAAGTTGAAGCTTAAGCACAGTCAAAGAAACAGTCCAAGTGTTTAATGACTGATCTGAAAATGTGCAAAGATGCAATGTGGTTTTTGCAGCTTGGTAACTTTCATCATTAAGACACATTCAAATGAGACAAAAGTGTGTTTCTAAGTGTGTGGCAGCAAACTGGGAAAGGCTACGTCTTGTTTCAAATGACAGTGTGCTGGAGCCATGACCTCGACCCTGTCCAGCACTTTTGGGATGAAGTGAAACAACTGCAAGTCAGGCCTTATCGGCCTTATCGTGGCTGAAATGGAGCGAATCCCTTCAGCCAGGATTCAGGATATTAACAAAAGCCTTCTCAGAGATGTCGGGGCCACTAATGCCCTTGGTTTTTGAATGAATCATTCAACAATCGCAAAAAGTTCGGGTGCCAACACATTTTATTTGCACATACTTCGGGCCAGACGGTTTCAAATTCAGGACAAATGCTGCGTCCGTTAACAGGTTCCATAATGCTGCACTGTAGCGTGCCTGCACTGCACAACAGTCATACTGTATATCCAAGCAGGTCCATGAAGGCTCTGGTGGGCTCAGTCTGATTTATTAAACCAGTGTGAGCATATTTGTGCATGGTGAAGCCTGGTGTGGTCTTTAATATACTTAGGCAAATTAGTTGAGAGAAGCGCTAAATGGATTCAGTTATTCAAATCTGTATATCAGTTGAAGCGCTAATACAACAAAAACATTATTGCATCAGCCCGAGGTGCTCAAAACTGGGGAGCTGCAGGGCATAACGCTGCATATGCACGACTATCTTGATTATCTCCTATCCTTTGTGGTCATTATATACAGTATGTGTGGCTGTGTGTTATAATGCGTGTGAGTATAGCTGCTGGGTTGAAACAGCCTCGCTGTGCTTTCTTATGTCCCATAACATCCTCCCCTGAAAACAGAAGAGAAATCAAAAGCACAGTTCTAATGAATGCAAATCTCTATGTTTCTCCATGGCAGTCTTGTGTCTCTCTGTAAGGTTTTGAGAAGTCTATTTATGGATCACAGAACTTGGGACCCATCACGCTCTGAACTACTGACAGCAATTAGCTCATCACAGCGCGAGCGGTGTAGTGTACTAGAACAGACTGTCGTTTGAGGAAGAGGATGAAGCAAAGAATATAAGGAAAGTATGAGGGCAGTCAAAGAATGTGAGGTAAAAAATAGGTGAAACTGAAATAAGAAATGGGAAAAGGAGCATAGAGAGAAAAGAGACAGACTGAAAATACCACTCCACCACCACCACCACCGTCAACCCCCGTCGTCTTTGAAAGCCCAACAATGCACCAGGGCCTTTCTCTATCACACCTCTGACAGGCAAACGGTACAGTGGAGAGACAGAGCAGACGTCTCAGCCTTGTTCTTTGGCCGCTTAAAAATGAGCACAGAGATGTTTTGTGAAGGCGTCTATAAATAGGCTGTTGTGAGGGATGCCTGGATAAATTAATGATTAAGGGGGGGGGGGCTGTTCACACAAGATTCCTGTGAAAGGCGAAAAGTCATCCTGATGCCATTACAACGCAGATGCAGATGACGTTACAAGCAACCTTCAGGAAAGAGGATTAAACTTTCTGAAACTGGGCACATTGTCCTCCATCTTTGGATTAATCTGTAAACACGGTCTTCTGTTCTCACTACGTGTGGAGTTGCAAAGCTATGCAGCAAGCTAAAAACAGCGGAACAACAAATCTGATCGCAGTGATTACAAACCAACAATGAAATAGCATAAACAACAGTGTACCAAAAGGTATTGTAAAAAATAATTAGCACGCTAACAGCGGCGCGGGATTCACAAAGGTAATAGACAAGCTGACCATCTAAATTCTGAAGAACGAGAAAGTCTTAATGTAATAATCATACATTTGGGGGAACATTTCGGAAGTATTTAAAAGCAGTTAGTCACCACCTGCTGGTCGTAGAATCCACCGGATCTATTAAACCATCGATGATGTAGTGTTGGACTGAAATCAGAGTTTCCTGACAGAAGTAAAAAGACATAAAACAATAATTGTCCCATCACTACACCTACTCCTGCCAGCAGTTTCAGCTGCCATAAAGTTGGCACGTCTCGTCTGGTGGTCTGGATCTTGTCGAGGAATCAGTTCTGGGTGAGTTGGGTGCAGATACATAAAACTAAATGCTTTAAGTCATAAAAAATACATAAGCACTTATTACTTCAGGTTTATAAGCCTAGTTTAGATGAGAAATTCTTGTTTTATCCTCATGTGCCACCGGTAATATCCTCGAACTGTGCCAAAGCTGCCTTTGTGTCCTTACTGTATGCACAGCAGTATACTGTGTGTATGTTGAAAGCTGTAACAGCCTGTTGCTTGATGACACATGAAAAGATCGAAATGATCCTAACTTCATTGCTCTAATTCCTGCAATTTTAATGTAACATGTGCAGTGTTTTGTATGTTATTCCCACATTTTTAAAAGTTTCTTTGTCTTATAAATACCTTACAGAACAATCTAGATGACAGTGTGTAAATGTATATACAGTAATGCACTTTCTGAATAACCACCAGTTTGTTTAATGCTCATCTGCAGCTGGGACACAGCTGAGCAACTTACTCCCCAGCGCCTGCCAACTCCTGCCCACTGCAGTGTTTTTCTCAGGACATCTAGCTGCTGATGATATTCAAAGTAGTACTGAACCTGATTACGTTTGGCATTTTTCTTGCAGTGACCTGAGCTTTGAATTAAAGATGACCTCATTAGGCACTGTTCCAGCTGGACCCTGGTGGGTAAAAGTGCACCTACTGAAACGACCTTTTCTGGGAATGGAAAGTTGCGATGCATCACTGCATGAGCTGCAGTGCTGGTCACAGGGCAAGGGACAAATTGATAACTTGCTAATTGCTAGTTGCTGGGGTAGTCCATCTGATTTTTTCCAATCGCGGCTCCCTTGATTCCCACTGTATTACTGACCAAATTAATGTCATATCACAACTTTATAACTATAGACTGATGCAATCGCAATCTCGGAGACTGGAGGACAAGCTAAAACAAGGCTTTTATTTTAAGGATTTTCCAGAGGAGAGAGGGAACCTAACAAGAACCAGAGGTGTTTCTGAGACCAATTCTATTATATGTTAATATCTTAGGTGAAAGAAAAAGTGTGAATCAAGATAAATTATTCTCATATCTCCTGTCTCACATTCACAGCTCTGCGTGTGGTTCTCAAATATCTGGTTGTTGTTTGGGGCTGGGCTGTTTCTGCATGATCCGTGAGCCTCTTGCTAGCAAAGGCTTCGCCAGCTCACAAGCTGCCTGTCTGAGTGTGCAGCAAAAGGAGCTTGCATTTCCAAATCCAGCCATTTAAAAGGCTTAACTACACAAGGAGCTTTGGCGGCTAGCATTATGTAACTGCTACAACTGCTCTCTGATTTTCACACAGTGGTGAAACAACAAAAGTCATTGGGGTGTTCATAACAAGCTGGTTACCCTTTCATGACCCATTAGGGATATATTATCTTACATTTACCTCACATCAATATTAAACTGTGATCTACTAGATTATTTAATTGGTTACTGAAAGATATTGTAGTCTCACACTAAACTCAGCGCCTTCATAAGTCTATGAGTCTGTTCATGCAAAACAGTAGAGAGAAAACATGATATGCAGGGTGCAAGGCAGGGCAAGATCATTATATTTGTATTCAAAGCATAACCGTCCTTATAGACTTTTAGGTAAGTTTTAGGATAAATGTGGGACCAGTGGAGAAGGAGAAATTCGTCTATGCAGGGGATAAATTATTCACTTAATAACCACAGTCTTAAACTTGGAGAGAAAGTTAAGAAGTTTTTTTTTAAAAAAAAACTTTAATAATGAAATGTTATTTCAATGTAACTTATGAGCAGCATGCTCTTGAAGAGCTGATGGTAGTTACATAACAGTTGCTAAGTCACCCCAGCTCTTTACGAATGATCATTTGTCTTGCAGTCAAATGTGTACTTTGTTCATTTTTTTTCAAGGTGAGTCCAACTTTCGGAGTTGTAGATCAAAACTATCCATTATGAAGTTTTATTTTTTCCACTCCGTTACATCAACAGCGTTGCCTTTAGGGACAAAGTAACCTCAGATGTTGACTGTCTCTAAAGGAGCAGCCTGATGTCAGTACTAAACAAAGGACTAAATAAAGTTCATATTTATTCCCAACTGACTTCGCTCTACCCCTGAACCTGCACATGGGACTCTGCTGCATCAGCAGCATTTTAGAACTCAATCAAGGACAGTAATTCAATGTCTTCATTATTAATCACACCAGTGCTGGGTCAACATTGGACACATGAGCAGAACAGTGACACTGTAAAGTACAAATATGTTTATCAGTTTGCACGCATTCCTGTTTTCTGTCCATCTTTTGCCGTCTCTCTCACTGTGTGTCTGTCGTCTGTGCAGATTATATTGTGTATCAAAGGTCAGAAGTACAAGTCAATCATTCTTGCAGGAGAAACACAAACATATCATGATGTGTCAGGAGTTTGGCTGGTGAGTGATGTATCCTCCTGCTCACAGCGATACGGAAGAAACAAACAAGGAGGCAGAATACACTTTGTTCAGAAATGTCATCTACACAGTATTATGATAGGAACGGTACAGACACATGCTGGGACACATCAGAAAAGCGCTGCAGGTGCGTTTGCTCATTACAGAGATTTAGTTACCTCCTGCCACAAGAATTCACAAGTTAATATTAAAGAGGAAATTAAATGTCACCACTGTCAGAAACTAATTTAAAAAACAATGTAATTTTACAATTTACTGCTATGCATTCGTGTTTAGCGATTAGTTTCGTGAACTGTAGAAGTAACAACATAGAATTTGACTGTTTTCCTGTTTGTATGTGTTTGAAAAGTAATTTTAAGAATGAAAATTGAAGATCAGAGAGGTGTGAAACCGAGAAGTCTTTATCAACAAAGACAGCCTGTCGTCACTCTTCTTTTCTAGTCTTGCTCCTTAATTTGGCATTCTCTTCTCATTCACTGTTTTCATCTCCTCTCTGCTGCTTCTCTCCTCATACTTGCACCTCACTCCTCTCCTCTTTCTCTCAATTTCTCTCCTTCCTGGCAGGACCCCTGGCTGGCTATCCTATTCTTAAATCACCTTTATCCTCTCAAGCACTCAGGCAGCCATCAGCAGCCAGCCACTCAGAGCTATGGAGAAAGAAGACAATGTAGGCAAGGAAGGAGGGACAGGAGAGGAGAGACAAAGGAGAGAAAGATGAGGAGCGATGGAGTGCTGGTGGGAAAGGACAAGGTTTTGGGTTTCATTTCAATGGGCCAGTCAATAGAAAAGAGAAAGGAAATACATACGCTAAGAAGACAGCAAGAAAATAATTAGATAAAGAGAGGAGGGAAAAGGGGCTGATAAGAAAGTAAGTGGGACGAACAGCGTCTCTGAGAAAGTGAGTGTGAAGGGCAAAGTCGGAGAGAAACCGCTGCCATTACTTTACCTCATAAAAACGTCTTTGTGTTGGCTGAGGAAGCGATGGGCCGTGTGAAGGCCCTGCGGACTGGGGCCCGGCACCATCTTGCATTATCAGCATTTACACCCACTGTCTTTTGTGAATATTAAACTTTATGTAGCAGCTGATTGTGAGCATGGCACACATTTCCTCCACCAACACACAGCGTTGAGTTTAAAGGAATAGTACAGGCCAATTCAATTTACTTTACTGTTGAGAAGGACATGGAAGATCAGTATTAATATCATGTTTAATATGAAACTACAGCCAACAGCTGGTTAGCTTAGCTTAGCACAAACACTGGAAACAAGGGGAAACAGCTAGCCTGTCTCTGTCCAAAGATAACAAAATGCACCTGTCACAGTGTCCCATCTCTAAATCTCGATAATTAACACACCATATGTTTATTTAATCATATAAACATTGACATGCAAAAATTTCAATTTGCAGTTTAATGGGGGTTATGTGCTGGATCTCTGCTGGTTGCCTGGCAACTGCTCCCAGCCAAGAAATATCCTAGCACATAACCCCCAAGAAACATTTATGTATGGATTGAACAAATGAGGTGATAACACTTAGTAGGTTTTAGAGGTCTTCAAAGGCAGATTTTGTCACTTTTGGACAGAGTCAGGCTAACAGTTTCCCCCTTACTTCCACTCTTTATGCTAAGCTAAGTTACCCGATTGCTGGCCGTAACTTGGTATCGATCTCCTCATCTAACTTTGGGCAAGAAAGTAAACTAACTATTCCTGAAGTATTTCTTTTTTTACCCAAACCCCTAACTTCCCTAGCTCCTCATTAACATTACCATAACTCCCTAAATGCAAAACATTGC
Organism: Chaetodon trifascialis; assembly: GCF_039877785.1. Classification (NCBI taxonomy): domain Eukaryota; kingdom Metazoa; phylum Chordata; class Actinopteri; order Chaetodontiformes; family Chaetodontidae; genus Chaetodon; species Chaetodon trifascialis. The sequence continues at coordinate 8,927,075 of NC_092076.1, read as the reverse complement.
AGGCGCTTCAAGTGATTGGAGAGGAATACTAATATTTTTGGAACTATCACCTTGCCCGTAGGTGGAGGAGGTGGAATAACTATTCACTGTCTCTCACAGCCTCTATTAGAAGCACTCTAGAAAGCTGGTAGACCCACTTAGCACTGTAATAAATACTCGGAGAGCCGAGGGACAGTGGAGACAGAGAGGGAATGGAGAGTGAGACATGAAGGAAAGAGAGCTTGATGAGAAGATGAGAAAAGATGGTAGAGAGAGAGAGAGAGAGAGAAGAGAGAGAGAGAGAGAGAGAGAGAGAGAGAGAGAGAGAGAGAGAGAGAGAGAGGTGGTAAGAGGAACTGAGAAAGAGGAAAAAGACAGAAAGCAAAAGGTGGAAATTGTTATTGAACGAATGGAGCACGGAGAAAAGTGAAACGATCGAAAGTGACAAAGAAACGAGTGAAGCTCCAGAGATACCCTGGAGCAGAGTACTCCAAAAGAGCCCTCACTCGTAACACACATTCAATCTTTCCCTCCTCTTTCCTCTTCTTCTTCTGCGGGATGCGAAGCGGTCGCGGCTGCCAGCGGGGGCTTGGCAAACACGGAGCTCCACGGCTGACGCAGCTCAGAGGATTGTTTCCTCCCAGTTCTGTTTTGTCTGGACGACCATTTGTGTGAATTATGGCCCAGCCCCTAGCAAGACACTGCAAACATCTGCTCGCTGATTGGCTCATAAATTCACGCAGCAACTCAACGCCCACCATCCATTGTGTTGTCTGCAGTCAAACAGAAACAACAAGAGGCCAGTCCTGCCAGGCTTGTTCCAGATCCCTGTGGTGATGACCAACTAAAGTCAGCCTTAATGTGATTTGTTGTTGTGACTGCTGCAGCAAAGGCCATGTCTGAAGCTCATTTGAAAATGTTGAAAAAACAATTACGATGCAGGAGATTTAGTCAGCGAGTGAGAATTTACTGAGAACAATCTCACTTTGAAGTTCGGCTTTTTGTCGAGAAAGAGCAATCAGCAAAAAACACAATTTTTTATTTTCCAGACAATACAAGATTGGATTGAAGTCATTACACACCAAAAAAGGCAACTGCTCTGGGGCCCAAGAGCTCCAGGAAAACTGTGTTTACTGATTTGTGCTAGTTTGAGTGAAAATCTATGCACCACCAAAGCAAAAATATCGACTGGCATGATAAATGCCTTCTTGAATGGTGTCAAAATCTAGTTTTAAACCTTCATTATCTTGGTTTCATGTTAATTAATTATATTTAACCCACATTTAAGCTTTATTTGTAGTTCCATTGATGTTGGACACCTGTTTTGCAAAGGTCAGCATGGCAGCATAAGAAGTTATAAACGTAAAAAATACAAAATTAGACAACAGATACTAAACAAACTATGAACCATGAACGTCATGTGATCTCAGATAAAGCTAAATAAATTCAAGATGCAAGATGGTTATACAGTAAATAACCCCGGCAGCAAATCTGGGGACGGGTAATAATCTGGAAGAGGAAGCATAAAAAACTGTATATTGCACAGAGAATGGGAGGAATGTGAAGTTAACAGAAGAGCAGCAGCTCACTGCAGGTTCATACGTCTGTGCCTCGACCATGTTTGCCTTCCTGTGTCTCATGAAGGTCCCACTGGTTTTCCAAGAGAAATGATGCACGGCTCTTCAGAGGTGCAGGCTCATAACTCATCTGCTTGGACGCTGCACCTCCCACATTTACGGCATGGACAATATATTATGGATGTCTATACAAAAACACCGTCTCCAAGCATCTTTCTCAACTTGTCTGCCTACAACTGCACCCAGGTTGTCAATAAGGGTTGACCTGTGTTAATTTCATCACTGTGTAGTTCAAGAAAACACACCTGCCACCGAAAGCCCACACGCGCACCTTCATGTAATCTCTGCCCTCTAACTTTGAGGTCAGCGCATGACAACAATTAAAGCAGCTTAGTTCTTATGCAAGACCTGCAGCCTCCACAGAATTAGCCTCGTCAGACAGACAACTTAGTCAAAATTTCCACTGAAAACTTGATTTTAAAGATGTGTAATCGAGTCCTAACCATGAATAATAATTGTTAAAATCCTTAAATACAGCACCACAACGACAGGGCCACCCTTACTCAACCAACGATGTGTTAATTTCCTTTAGCTTTTCAAACTAAGGAGGCAAAAAGTCGCCATATTTACACAGGTGTGTCGTTACCTTTGATTCAGGTTGGCTGGGCACGGTCGCCTGTGGTCGGTGAAGGTCTCGGTTCTGTGGTTCATTCTCCTTCTCGCTGATTTCCGTCATCTCGGCTCAGAAAATGTTCCCTCAACAGCAAAACTGTGACAAATTGATGAGTCCACGGCGGCACAGGAGCGGGGGGTAGCTAAGCACACAGAGGTTTAAACATCGCTACGAGGTCTCATCCGAAGAGGAAGCGTTAGTTTCAACTGTCAAGTCATCTTTCGACGGCGACATCCATCTGGGAATTAGCTTCTTCTTCTTCTTCTTCTTCTTCCTCCTCTTCTTCTTTTTTTTTAAGTATGACGCGATATTCCGTCCAAAAGCTTCTTCTTGTTGTCAGTTTAAGGACAGTAAATTGCAGCAGAAAAGGACAATGATGATTCTGTGGAGGAAAATACACAGCGACCGCCGGTGTGTTTGTCCACTTCTCTCCGCTGTCTCGCTCCTCTCTCTCATCCACCGGCCAGTTTTGCTATCCTCGCGCACACACTCACGCGCGCTCTTACAACAACTTTGATTTCGCCGTGACGAACGCTCGGCTGCTTCTGATTGGTTCAAATTTCTCAAACTACGCCAGAGGGATCGACGAAGCGCGTCAGGATTGGCTGAGAGGTGATGACGATCGGTGATGAGGGCGGTACAAGACTCAGGCCTGAATTCCACAGTATTTAACTTTTGTGATATAACGTTAACTTTCAGCACAGGAATTTCACCATTTTTTAAAAATATTAAGGTGGAAAATTGTGTGACAAATTAAAGGAAAAATAACAGGTCTGTCACTTTAATGCATGTCTGAACAATACTCCCTCATTTAGAAGAAGTACTCAGAGGTTTAAAGAAAAGAAGCAAAATTCAGTGTAGAAAGCCTTGTGTTAAGTAAAAGTCCTGAATTCAAAACCTTACTCGAGTAAAAGTAAAATACTGTACTGAAGTATTGCCATAAAAATATTTCAGATTAATGTATATCATATCACTGGATTATGATTATTGATGTGTTCATGTGTAAACACTGATAATATTGTAGCTGGTACAGGTGGAGCAAATATCAACTACTTTAATTACAGCCTCGTAGCGTAATCTATAATAATCCATCATAATTTATTAATTGATTTATATTTCAGGTTAATAATCTGAACCTCCAAAGTAGCAAGTGACTAATGTTATCAAGGCAATGTAGTGTAGTAAAAAGTACATCAGCTTCCAAAATGTAGAGAAATATAAATGTACATTATGTGGCTCTTTGTGCATAGACAAACTTGAAATCAAAAGGCTACTGATGCACATGATGAATTGTACGCAGGCAAATAAGTCCTTTGTCCTTGCATGTTTAAGGCAAGATAGAAAGCAACAGAACAAATAAATCATGGCTGCTGCTGCCTCTCTTGGTCTGGTAAAAAGCCATAAACTCTCACAGGTGCATGCTGGTCCTGCTATCAGCTTACCTCAATGAGCCTGAGGCAACAGTTCTGCCTGATTCTGACAAAACAAACCTCTATGAAAGGAAAATGTAGTATGAACAAAACAAACATCTAGAGTAAATCAATCACTCAAAGCATAAAGGAAACAGCTCCCACTGCTCTTTTTAGCTTCCATACTGGTTACGAAATGAATAGAAAAGTAGATAAAAGTAACAATGTAAAGCATTACAAGCTAACAATGCTGGAGTGGTAACACAATCATTGAGAACCACAGGCCACCAGACAGACACAGCAGTCCACAGAGAGCACCAGCAGCCAGGCATGGGTGGCTGATTCAGCACCAAGGACAGCTCCTCTCTGCCCGCCACCGAGCATCTGTGTGGCTCTAATTATCAGCCTTTCCTGCATGTAAAACTACGCAGTCTTACACTCACCGAATAACATTTATTTCTACTCTGGACGCTAATTGAATTTCTCTCATCAAGCCAGCTCATTTTGGGTGGTTGCATGGACAGCCTGTGCACAATATGCAGTGTATTCCACCACTCCGAGCTACCTACAGAAGCAACTTAGAACAAAGGAATGACAATAACAGAACAGTTGTGGCATCATAATTAATAAGCCAGATGCTGGATAAGTGAATGTCCATTAAAATTCTGCCTTTGGGGCTGGATTTCATTAATATTTAGATAATATTCTCAAGGGAAAAACAACAACAACAACAACAAAAAACAGATATCTATCAATCTACCTACAGATCTATCCATCTTAAAATGTATTATGATGAGAATGCAGGATGTGAGTACATGGGTATTTTTCTGTGGAGTCTGAGGTATTCTCTCAGAGTACGTCTGTACACCATGTCCCAGTTTTTTTAGTGGCTGTTGTCTGCAACAATCATGGCTGGCCTTCAGCAGCCTGACAGTGCAATGAAGAGCCCCCGTCATTCTCCATCTTTGAAAGAACATTGTGTTGTGGTGCAGCAGGTAATTATGTAAATGAAAGACCATATTATTTTATCATAAATGCATTATCTGCTGACAAGGACCTCTCAAGAGGTCCTTATCAGCAGAGCTAGAGCTAGTATCAGCTTTAAAACTCAACTGTGAATTAGTGTGACTTTACTGCATATATTGTAGTGCTACCTATATACACACACAATGTCTATAGCTTGTATAATTTTATGTCATCACAGCCCTCACTCACTCTCACTGCCTATGTTTCCCAATGCTTTTAAGTACTGCATCTGTTGTTGCATGTCACAGATCTGATTAGTGTTCATTTTGCATTCCTCTAGTGTAAATCGTATCAGTCAGGCAGATAGCACACAGCGCTTTAGTGTTTGTTTTTTTTTTATTATTGGATTGTGTGGCCCACATGGCGATTTGTTTATGTCAAATGTTTCATAACTCCATGCCACTGAAAAGCATCAAAAAACAGTATCAATCTGTCAACACAACAGATGGGAGACAAAAGGAGAAAAAGTCATATCCTTTGCTGTCCTGTCATGTCGGAGGCTCTTGCTGGTTATCCATTTTGCAGCATCATCTTTTATTAAGTGCTCGGGGGAACTTTTTTCGCTCTACTTACGATACACTACCCTCCATCCACCAGCTCTCTGTCTCTGTCTCCTTCACACACATGCATAAGAATACACACACACACACACTAAACCCTGTACACCCCGGACATCCTGTACACTTGAGACCACGTGTAACTCTGTTTGAAAGGTGTTACTTTAAAAAAGAAAACAATTGAACAAATGGCTGGATTTAAAAAAGACTAAAAACACAGTCACTTCTACACAATACTTTCAAAGGATGCATTAACAAAAAAAGGTAAAACACAGATAAAAGACAATATTGGTCCAAGTGTACCTCCAGTCTTTCCCCCTGCAGCTCCAGTTGTCTTACTGCATTTCCACATCTGTCACCTATAATATATGCTGCACCATTCACTGCACACCGTCTACAGTACAGGAACGTGCATTTGTGTGAGAGTGTGTGTGTTTGTACTGTATGTGTGTAAAGTGGAGCTGCAAGGAGCAAGTGAGGGGGATTAGAGTCCTGTCTCTGGAAGGCACATGCCCTGATATGACTCTATTTAATCTCCCCATCCAGTCAAATTAGCATAACCCCTATTCTGTCTGTGGTTTCTGTCTATCTCTTCTTCTCTCATTTGAAAATCCATCACTCTTCACTCTGCTCCCCCATCCCCCTGTTTGCTCGTTATCACTCCTCATCTTTGCCAACTTTGTTTCTCATCTATTTCCAGTGGAAAAGGAGCCATCTCTCAGCAGGCAGTCTAGTGAGACAGCTGACGTCAGCTGTTTCTCTACGCAGGGTGGCCAGAGATTTTAGTTTTTGCTACGGGAGGCTTTGGTTAGGCTCTGCTTGGTTTGTGGTTTATCTGGAGTCTGATTGCTTCCCGTGAGATGCCGTTTGGCCACAATTCAGCACAGATCCCTCTCAATAATAATAATAATGAAACTACTGGTGATGCTGTCTGACTTTTATGCTGTAACACTGTAGGTTTCTCTATTACCATAATCATTAAACTATTATATCAAAGAAACCATAACATCCTTGGAGTAACTTTGGTGGGCTGCAGCACATCATGCTGTATTCTTCTTCATTATATGCATTAATACGCACCATCTCGGCCATAATGAGAACATTATTCTGAGAAATGACCTTGCTAATACAAATTTTTTATCTCTCTATCATCTTAGCCCTAACTCCACAAGGAAGTGCAGCAAAGTAAATTAAGTATGTACACATCTAACCCAGGGCTCAGAGATCTTCCCTGCATGGTGCCAACAGATTTCATCAAACCAAATTATACCAGGGAGTTCATCTGGGTAACATTAAGTTATAAGGAATGCATTAGTCAGCTGCTGACTTTGTCGACCTAAATATGTTACTGGACGATCAAACAACTTGTGAAAAAGAAAGTTCTATTTAAATGCAATCTAAAGGAAAATTTAAAAGTAGTAACTGGAGATAAAAGTCAAAATAGTGAATGAGAAATGGTCAGTTATAATAAGCTTATTTCCATATGATGAAACTGAACAGACTACAGTAAGGGCTCAAGCTGATCAAGCACTTTATTAGTGGCAGTGAATGGATAGGCGAACAGATGGGTGTTATAGATGGGTAACCCTACCAGATATGTGGAGCACACTCCTCATCTCTGCTTGAGGTTAGGAGCTCTGAGCTACATTAGCTGCTTCTGGCATAACACACCCAAAGCTGCAACCAAAATATCATCTGTTGAGTTGCACTGTGGGTAATGGAGAAGTGTTTTGAAAAGGAAAAAGAATGTGTGAAATAAAAATGATAATAATTCTGTTTTTGCTGCACTGATTTATTTAAACAATCCTTGTTGAGTCCAACAATGCTTTCATGCTGAATCAGAGGAGTACAAACTAAGCATGTGATTTAGTGACTACATTCCAGTAGACTGCTTTCACTCTTGGCCAAGTGTGCCAGACGCTCTTAGCGCCCACATTTTCCTTAAGCCACTAAAGTCTGAAACATACTGCATTATCCAGATTGTGATTATAACCCTGAGTTGGCCATAACAACTGATTTTGAAGATCTTGGAGAGTGTGCTTTTCTGTGCAAAATCAAATAGATCGCAGGGGACATTTGCCACATGTTATCTTGTTGCATGCAGCCGGGTTTAGGATGCAAATCTCTTGCCTCCCAGCTGAGCCATGGAGTAGGCAGAGCCATCATGGCTGGGGTATATGTGCTGTCATTCTCCGAAAGAAAACTTGACATGCTGGTATAATGTTCCTCTTTTTGCCTTTGCACAATGTTAAGTGATGGAAGTAACCACATTTGACAAAGTAGTTCAATAGGTCTCAAGGGCAACATGAATTTAAAGATAATGAGAATTTGAACGCACATGAAAAACAGGAGAAAAACTACTTGATCCTTGTCTCATGGCGACAAAAAAGCTTGAAATCATGCAGCCTTGCTTGGAGCTGTTAGCCCACTAGGTGAAAAAAGTGCGTTGTTTTAAAGATCCTTTTCCTTTTTAAATGAGAAAGCTTAATTTAAACTCTTTGATGTAATGAACATCCACAGATCCCTGCTGTATCTGGGTCAAACGTTAACCTACTAATTCCTGATAGGAGACAAATCTCTTTCATGATGTAACAAGCAAACGTTTGCTCATGTGTGAAACTGCCTTGTTTTTTTATTTATCACTTTGAAGGGTTTTTCACCGTAAGCCTGCTCCTTATGGAATATATGGCCCACTTTTTTCCCCTCCATGAATTTGTTCCTCATGTGCGGTTGCTTTTTAAAAGTGAAATGTTCATGTGCTCTTTATTTTCATGACAAGAAAAAAAAAAATTGCACTGTGTCAGAATCTGATGACAATGTGAAAGCTGAGTCCTTCACCAGGTTAGCTGTGATTTCTGACATAGATAAAGGTGTGAGATATCACAAAAACAACTGAGCAAGTGCGGCTTTCAGGGTGTCAGGAAAATAAGATGTGAGGAGAGAGTTTGATGCAGGAGAAGAGTGAGGAGAGAGAACGATAGACCTAACAGAGACAGGTCTTTAGGAATCTAAACTGCTGTCAAATTCATCACATTTCAGAGCCAAAGCTTTAAAGTTTGTGACTTAAACTGCCTCTTTTATTGCAAACAAACAGCTGTATATAGAAAGCAACATCAGCTATTACCACAAACAGTACATTATGTTATATCTGTAAACCCGAATAGGCATCATAAGACCTCAATGAATGTCCTGCAGTAGATGCAGGTATGGAAGCTGCGGGTGTTACATTTGATGCCATTCAGGGTAAATCAGAGATGTCTTAGTCGTGTTTGTGCTGTAAGGCAGGAGCAAACACTGAGACACAGGTGAAGTAATCACAGACTTTAACCTCATTATAACAAAATAAAATGATTATAACTTAATAACAACAAGAAATTAAATTCCCCGACCTTAAGCTGATTATATGAAAATGATTCTGACCTGATTATGGTAAGGAAACATATTATGTGCTGCCTCACATGCTAAATAGCATGGATCATTAGACGCTCAATGAGCAGAAATTCTCAGAAAGATGAATATAATGTAGTTAACCAAGAGAACATGTGGTCTGTATATGAAAGTGAGATTAAAATCACTTTCCCTTGGGCTATGTTGTGAAGTATTCATGATGAACATAAACTATATATGTCAAGAAACTGTTTCCATCTGGACTGGAGAGGCTTCGCATTGCTGCTTTGTCAGTTCAGCAATGCAAATAGCACGAAACACTCGTAATGTGGATTTTCCCCTCCTTTATTTAGGTTACTGTGACAGTAAACTGTGCCTTAGGTTTAGTCTTATTTACAACAAAACACTCTTGAGACATAGTTGAACAAGAGTCTACAGCTTCTAGAGGCTCTGTGAGGCTGTGCAATACACAGAAGTGCTCTGAGCTATAAGCTAACATGCTAACAATGACAATGCTATTCATTCATCTCACTTTAGCGTGTTAGCATAGCACTGGACACAACGTACAGCTTTGGCTGATAGTAATGTCATTTGTTTAGCATATTCAGTCAAGAAATTTGACCTAAGGGTGAAAAGTCAGGAGATAAAAGTTGTCCCCACAACACTTCGTGCTAGTCCATCTCATAGTTGTTGAGACATTCAACTGAAAACGAACTTCATGGGGGGGTGCTACTGCACGTGAAAAGGCAGGGATCCCCAATGTTATTAAAATTCATCCTGTGGGAACCATGAATGTGCAAAAGAAACAGTTGTTGAGATATTTCCAAAGTAGTGGACTGACAAACACCACTCCCTCTGCTAGCATGGCTACAAATTGTTAGCTGAAGTAGCCTCCTAGCAAAAAGCACAAAGTACCAGCATTAACATCATGAACAGGTGGAAAATAACTGCAAATCTTTGCATTTACTGTTTCCATTTTGTGTTACTCTCCCACATTTTAGTGGGAAGTACAGTTTTCACCCTTTTGCAGATTCTTTACACAAATGAGACAGAAAGCCAGATTTACTTGTAGAGCCAAGATAAAAATAATTTGCTCCACAAATGTGAGCGCTACTTTTAGCTCCAGAGGAAGATCCACTGTGCCAAGTGTTCACAGACTGTCGGCGTCTGACGATGTGTTTACCTCATCATATGGCTGCTTTTAATTTATTTTGGTAGATGCTATGAGCTAAAACTAAGCCTGTTATAGTAGATGCCAAACGAATGCATGTGTTGCTGATTTTCTCCCGTTGTCAGATTTAGTTTGAAAAATAAGTCCTTTTGGTTGGATATTCATTTTGGTTGTTACTGCTGTAAGGGTTTAGAATAAGGACCTCATTTTAGGGTCAAGCTTATGGAATCGAGAGTTTCTCATAGTCAGTGTTTAGACAGTTCACAATGTTACCAACTTCAGGTGCTTGATTAACATATCTTGTCTTATTCTTAAACATGCAAAGATTTGTCACTCTGACTTTGAGGGTAACATCAGATCAATGCTGATGCTGCACCATAGTGATGATTTAGAGCATTACAAAGAAAATGCACATAATTGACATTTCAGGTGACCCGTTTTTACACTGAAATCTAGGTTTTGGTTTAGCACTTGGTCACACCAATACTCCCTGCAGTCAACTCTCATACCACACAACAAAACTGAATACAACAACAACAACAACAACAACATACAAAACATGACAAAATGTTAATATGTGATCTGTCAGATCAGTGGGATTATACAGTGTAATAATAATACAATCATAACATTCACACCTAACAGAGGATGTATTAGGACTTACAGAAATTATTCCAGCACAGAAAAAGATTGAGCGACATTATTATGGCATTAAGGGAAAAGAAATACATTTTTAATCAGTTTTAGCATAATAGTACCCCATTTAAAGATATTACACAAGTGTTACAGCAGAACTAAAATCCCCTTAGGAGTAATACAACAGACTCTTAGGAGATATCGTCCAATAAAGAACAATAAAGTCTATAAACCCACGATGGATCAGCATGCTCACAGCACAGCCCTATAAGTGTCTACAGGAGTAATACGGTGATATTTTTGGAGAAAAGATGGATTATTAGCAACACTGATTCTGTGAGAGAGAAGGGGAGATGGGGAGTGGGAGAGACAGGCGGAGGGGATGGGCAGGTGGCCAGAGTGACATTGGGATTTGTGTTGGATGTGCCAAAAGGGGTTGGCACTGCCATTTGCTGACTCACACCACAGCCCCACAGGGATTACAGGGACAATAGACTTCCATTTCTTTTTAATGAGCGCTTCAGATAGCCTTACAGACATATCATCATGCAGAAATACAGCGACTGACAGGATAAACGAGTGGAGGACACAGACCAAATGACCCACTGTAGCACAGATACTAAAGCCCTTCAGTTTAAACTGTTGCCCACAATAATGTTAGGTTTGTGTGCTGCATCCAACAGAGGGACACCTCATTGACACAGTTCCACCTGCTCACATCACAGTATAGATATACAGTATATTTAGATTTATTTACTACTGTTTACAAGCTATCAAACCATCACAGTCCATACATTTATGTGCTGTCAGCCTGCATCCTGCTCTCACCTGTCCATAACAGTTCTCATTAAACATTCATTACTATATTATAGTTTATTCATTTTACCACTGCACACAAGCCTGCCTCAGTTTTATATTTTTTTACATAATTCCTATACTTTAAGTATTTGTACAAGAATTTCACTGCTTCATTCGAATTGTTGTGCACAGGACAAATAAAGAACTTGACTTGAATAACGAAGTTGACAAGCAAAGGTTTATACTGAATATGGCTAATTAAGAGGCAAGTTGTTTGTCTGAATTAGCTTTTATCTGCCAACTGAATATACTGAGTATTGTTATGGTAGCAGGGCTGCACGGTGGCGCAGCAGGTAGTGCGCGTGCCTGGTTCAATCCACGGGCGGGGCCTTTCTGTGTGAAGTTTGCATGTTCTTCCCATGCATGCGTGGGTTTTCTCCGGGCACTCCAGCTTCCTCCCACAGACCAAAAACATGCTCATTAGGTTAATTGGTGACTAAAAAAATTGCCCCGCCTCTTGCCCGTTGACGGCTGGGATAGGCTCCAGCACCCCCCCCCCCCCCCCCCCCCCCGCAACCCCGAAAGGGTATAGAAAATGGATGGATGGATGTTATGGTAGCTTAGAATGGGTGAGTTGTGTGGAACTCTCCATGGTGCTGAACACTTGTCAAGCTCCTGCAAAGCAGAAGGAAAAAACATGCTTACAACAATTTAAATGATCAACACTAAGAAGTTACCAGCCATGCATCTAAGTGTCCATTCATAGCAAATGTGTGGGCTTTTCTGAATTTTAAACAACTCTTTCAGAGGTTTTAATTTCAAAATCTTCAGAGAAATGTTGACACACCGTGGCCGTGAACTTAGGTGTACCTTCACCTCCTTCAGTTTTGCTGATGTTTCGCAAGCAGTACAGTTTTCTTCAGTTTGCCTCAGCATAACTCTAAGGCTTGATACAGTTAGGGAAACTTGCCTCGGCACAGCATTTTAAAAAGATCTGCAAAGCCACAAAACACAGAAGGTCAGAAAGGAAAAGCATGAAACATGATTTTGCTTCTTGGTTTTGTCCAGTTCAAACTAGAGTGATTTTAAGACTGTAATATCAGACTGAAATGAAAATGCAAACTACTGATGAACTTATAAAAGCAAGCTTTTAACATCAACAAATCAATCCACAATTTTCATGGTTTAATTACAGGAGCTTGTAAATAGAAAAGTGAGTATGTCAGTCTCAGTCCATTGAGCTGTGTTTGCCATTTTTTTTTGCATTTTGAATCTTTGTTGAATAGAACCAGGAAATTGTTATTTGCTCAGACAGCAACCTTAAAGTAAAGACAAAATATTCCTTCATGCTTTAAGCTGCTGTTTTACTCCAGAGAGTGAAGCTGGAGTTTGTCTGTGGCTCTCTTTCTATAATAATATCCTTAGTTCAGGATGCAGCACTCTCAGGCTGAAAATACATCTACACTCTCCTCTCCTCCCTCCTTCTTTTGCCTTTATTCTTACTTCCTCTTCTTCTCTATCCCCGTCTCCCTCCTTTGCCTCTCTAAGCTAACTTTACAGCTGCACATCAGCTATAAAGCTTAACTAACTGGCAAATGGCTGCCTCCTCTTGCTTGCTTATCTACTGGATGAGCTGGGAGGTTATTTCCATGCTGTACAGCTCATCAACAGCTCATGAACTGCAGCCCTTCCTTATGTGCCGAGGGGGAGATGGCAATTTGCTGAAGTCTGCTCACCGTCTGCATTTTCTGTGTGTCACATGCCTGAAATGTGTTGAATGTGCATGTCGCAAGAACTCAGTGATTGGAGAAGTGATGGGATTGTAACACAGATTATCTAGTGAAACAGATGAGCATGGCTGTGTCTTATTATTGCCAACTTTACCTCTTCAACACGTGAAGGCAGAAAGAGAGCTCAGAAGTAACCTGTGGGCCAAATCTGGAGCTGCCAATGGAGAGAGAGACAGTCAGTGATATAGCTGAGACAGAAGAAGAAGAAAATAGAAGAGGGCATGTGAGAGGAGGAATGGGGGAATCGGCAGTGGAGTTGAAATTACCATAAATGACGGGATGAGGGTTGATATTTGGACCTTTGAGAATTACAAGATGGGGCTAAAGAGAACCAGCTGCACATGGAAATCTGGCTGGCATATTTTCTGTGCTGCCAGAGAAGATTTTATGAGACAGACAAGTGAGATGCAGGACAAATGGTTTCAGTCTCAAGTGAGTCAGTGAGTTTAAAAAGGGTAACATGGAAGGAGAAAAAGGAGTCCACAGCCATGCTAGCAGGCCTGGCTAAATGCTAACACCAGCATGCTAACATGTGGGCAGTGACAATGCTAACATGCTGATGTTTAGAAGTTGTAATGTTAACCAAGTTCACCATTTTAACTTAGCTTGCTAGCATGCTAACATAACTAATTAGCACTTAACACAAACTGTATCTTTATGTCTTTGCATATATTGTTTTTTTTATATTTTTACACACCGAACTTATTGTTGAGTCTTCTGGTTTATGTTGTTTTTCATCCTTGTTGAGCTATATGTTTTTTTTCCTACGCATCTACATTGAGTGCAATGTTTACTATGTGCATTCATATTTGACCAGTAAAGCAGATTCTGATTCTGATTTATATTAGTTTTTCAAGTATTTGGTCATAAAACATTGACATTTTGACCTGATGATGGTGCTAAATCACTGGATCACCAAAGTCATTTAAATTCATCCTGTAGAGGTATTGGATTTCATGGCGATCCATCTCATAGTTGTCGTCTCTGAAGCAAAAATGTTAAGCTGCTGATGGCACAAAAGGGAAAAGTTAAGGGATCACACAGGCTTTAGGTTTTAACCTCTGAGGCCTTTTCCTAATCCACCTATCAGATATGAAACTTTCACCAGCTGGTGTTGTGAGAGACAAATGCATGAGCTAAAGAGCATTGGTGTTCAAAATTTCATGGCAATCCATTAAATAGTTGTTGATATATTTCAGTCTGGACCAGAGTGGTGAACAGACCAAGAAGCATGCTGCTAGCACATCTAAAAACATATTAAAGCTGAAATAAAGAGCAAAATAAACATTAACAGTAACCATCCATGAAAATAACAAGACTGCACAACTAAAAAAAAAGAAAGAAGCCGTATTGTGTCAGCTGACCGGATCTGAAACTGCTCAGTTACATTACAGAGACCTGCGCTCAGCCTCAGGCTTGTGTTTGAGAGACGATGAAACAAGATGAAAGGATGAGAAGGAGACAGAATAATGCGGATATATTCCAAGCAGTAAGACTGAGTGTAAAGCCAGGCAGAAGGTTTGAGTGGCAGGGTCGACAATAGAGAAATTAGCTGTGCTGAAGAAAAGCATGGATCAGCAGTTTGAAAAGGTTGACAGGGAACAGAGTCAAGGAGCTGCAGAAGGGAGAAACCAGAGGAGCTTGCAGTCTCAAGCTTTCCTTTATTTTCGTGGACGTTGAGAAATTGGTTGGAAAGGCCTGACAGAAATGTGTACATTGACTGTAATGAAGTCCCTGCTGGTATCGGAGTGTGTGCAGCTAAATGGAATTCAGCCATCACTAATTTTATCATTTACACCTGTTCTTTTCCTGCTCTGACACCTTAAAAATCAAAGCAGCTTAACAACAAAAAGAGCTTCCATGGCTAAAGACTACTTCCTGCTGGCATTTGAATGTTCCAAAGCCAAACAATGTCTTTCCAGCACACTAGTGTCTGCAGTGGAACACCTCTATCCACCCTGTGCACTTTTTCCCACCCCCAAGACCTTTTCAGCTAACATCTTTCTACTGATGCGGCTGAATGGAGCTGACAAATTCGAACCCTCGTGTGAATAATTGATTCAGTTTGGAATTTAGATTGTATTGCGAGCTGCTGTGTTGCATCCCTTTCATGCAGCATTGTAGGACTGGGTTGCTCACTAGCAGGAAAAGCTGTAGAGGGCTTGCAACCTCTGTGTTTGATGTCAGGATGAAGCTGTCGGTGAAAGACATACAAAATATTTGTGTATGTAAGATAAAAGAACCGTCAGTGAATGGCAACCAAAGGGATATAGTGTGTTCATGCACAGCCCATATAACATTATTATTGCAATCGTTATCATTATTATTTCCCATAGAACCCAAAAAATGCAGAAGTAAGGCTTATGTCGAGAAAACACAAAAGTCAAATTCATAACAAGTCCCAAAGGAAAGGATGGGAGTATCAATCAGAGGCATTTGAGGAGCAGATGTGTGATGTATTTTCACAAGGACAGATAAAACCACAATGGCAGTGATGACATTCAAACAACCTCCTGCACTGATGTTGTACCATATTTGGCTGAATATGACACTTTTCAGCATCCATCCTTGGGGCAAGTTAGTACACATATAGTACAAAGGGTTAGATGACCTCCCTCAGGGGCCTTTCAGATGGGCTCTTTGGGACACTGACAAGAATGGGAAGCCAACCAACTGCTAAGCAGCTGCCCTAAGCAAGCTGCTGCTCATTCAAATGCACACACACACACACACACACACACACACACACACAGTGAATGATACAGTTGTGCTATTTGAGCTGAGTGTCACGTTTCTTTGAAGCAACTGACTATAATATGAGATGGTTTTTAATATAACGACACTCCATTCATTTATGTCAGCTAAGCAGTTTAGCGGGTGCTTCTGGGGGTAAAAAAGCACGCTCAGCAGAGCTGGAGCAAGGTGAGGCGATGGGTCATAAGACTAGGAGCCTTGGAGTCGCCTTTCGTTTCATATGGTGTCACTTGGGACAAAAAAGGTGACAAAGGTTGGGATGTATTTCCTTCCTTTCTGCCTTTACAGGAATATTTTTTATTGACTTTCAAGAATATTGTATGTTGGCATTTTTTTATATGAATGTATGAATTGCAGGATAAGTTTACGACTGACAATGAACCTAATGCAACATCTGTGGATAAAGTAGATATATCAAACCAGGAGCCACGTCTGTAAGAGGTCACAAGGTTCAGATATGCTCTGAAATACTTTAAGTGCATTGTGTATCTTTCTTCCACTTCCTTACAAGCTGCAGGCAAAATACTGTTCAAAACAATGATTAAAGAGGACTAATAACAAATTACCATTGACGCTGTACCACAAAACCATGCCTCTGAGTTGTTACATGTTGTTCTCACATGCTGTGTTGAAGCGCGAATCAAAATACTGCCAGAGCTCCTTACAGCTGAGACTCATTTGTAGTAGGATCTGTACCTATGCTTTATGTTTGACACATTTTTCTACCCTTTTGTATGAGAAAAGTCCTCTGGATAATGTACTGAGCAGCTGAGATTGTTTAATAATTCATTTAATATTCTTTAATGACTGTTTTGTGCATCTCTGGCTGTTTGCTTTTTCACTCCCTTCAGCTGCATCATGATTTCACAAATCTCCTTCTGTAATGCCTGTGAATAAATGTGTGAAATTTAATTTAACCTCTACACATTACCTCTGAGAGTGTGTAACTCATTACAAAAAACCCAAAAAACAACAACAAAAAAAACACCTACTAGAACGTGACGGAGCAGCCTGACCCTCTGCTGCCATCTAGTGTGCATTTGGAGCTACTGACTGTCCCAGAAGCACCTCAAACCATTCTTGACCATTCAAGTCAGGAAGTCAATACAATAAACTGAAAATACAGATATATGACAATGAATCTTTTCAGAAGTGAAATGTTTATTTCAATCTTCCAAAACTTCTACAGTTAAAAATTTACCAGCATGTCACTTTTCCTCCATTATCATCATCAGCTGCATTCTTTGTTAGCTACACTAATTTACACATCAACAGTTTAAAATGTATCAAAATCTAAAAATTCCCAGTTGTACCTGGAGAACAAGGCAACTGAACGCTGTAACCTTCTTGCTTTACAATACTTTGTTTTGTTTTTTTAACAGATGTCATATGTATTTTGACAACATATAGCATAGTAGCAATCTGGTATGTTTCTAACAACGACAAAAAGCAGCAGATGTATTAAATGCTGAAAGAAAGAGGAAATAGCATTTGCCGACAGTAAAGACTTTTGACATCACAGGAAAGACAAAAATAATGTCCATTTCTCTGAAAATATACTGTATAAAGCCATTTCCTTAATGTAGCTTAAGAAAATTGGTATTCTTGGGTAGATCTGGATGACATGAATGCAACCACTTTCACATGAAATTGGCATCCCCAATCCCCAGGTAGAATACGCTGATTCTCAGACAGTAAAATATGACATTAAAATACAGCTTTAATAGGACAGAGAGCCACAATATTCTTGTATCCAGTTCCAATTTGTGGCTTGAATAAAATAAATAGAAGTTTAATTTGTATGTTAAAAGGCATGTGTTAAAAGAGGAAAAAAAAAGAGTAAAATAAAGAGGCTTTCTAAATAAAATTAAAGGTTGCCAGTGAGGGCTGAGTCCATGAGGTCATCATCTTCATTTCTCATATACATTGGACTGGGCCGGGATGGACGCTCTGAACCCAGCATGGACAAAGATGAATCTGAAGCTGAGATGGGTGACCGGGACCAACTGTCTGCTTTTATTGGATGAGAAGATGGACCCATGGACATGGAAGACTTCTTTTTCTCTTTGTCCCTGTCCCGTTCTCGGTCTCTGTCCCTCTCCCGTTCCCTCTCCTTCTGCTTCTTCTTCTCCTTCTTGTGTTTCTTGTGCTTCTCCCCTGAGCTGAGAGGAATGGAGCTCATGTAGTCCTGGGGGGGGAGCGGGCGAATGGTCTGGTCATCGTCTGAGCTGGGGCTGTTCTGGTGGGACTTTTCGGCTACTGAGCTGCTGCCCGACTCACTCTCGCTGTCGTGGTTGAGCGGGGTATATCCTGGTGAGCGGCTATGGCTTGGGGAGGAACGGTCATGCTTGGGAGTAGAGCCACTGAAGAGGGGGGAAGCTTTGAGGCTAGAAATCTGGGGACGCATTGAGTCACCAGATCCTTCCCCTGCTTTCTGAAGGGTCACTTTGGCCTTGATGCTTGGTGAGCCACCATCAGGTTTGCTTATGATAATTTTGGCCAGACCGGTTGTACCCACACCCCCTGCTTTTGAGTCTATTAGCTTTTTGTCCCCAGTGTTCCCCCCTGAAACAGACACTTTTAATTTTGCCTCTTTGTCTGACTTTTCCCGCTTATACTCCCCACTTTGAGAGGATGAGGCATGCTTGGAAGGACCCATGTTTGAAGGTCCACTGTTGGGAATATTTCCAGGGCCACCACCACCACAAGGAGCAGATCCCGAACCAGTTCCCCCTGCTGGTGGCCCTACCTCACAACCATCCTCCCCGACACCTCCTCCGCCAACACTCTTAAGTTTATCTATGACTGCTGTAAGAGAGGGTTTCTTGTTTCGACTGGGAGACTTTCCTTTGGCATTGGGGTTATTTGCATTGTTCTGACCAGCGCCACCACCCCCACTTCCTCCACCTCCTCCCCCTCCACCAGTGCTGCTTCCACTTCCTCCTCCTCCTGCCCCTCCTCCCCCTCCACTTCCACCTCCACCACCCCCATACTGAGACTGGGAGCCACCTGAGTAGGTCATGGAACCAGAGGATGAAGATGAACTGGAGGATGATGAGGAAGATGTGGAACCAGAGGAGCTCCCACCCATTGGCTTTTGGGAGCTCATTCCTCCACCAGAGGAAGATTTGGACCCTCCAGAGCTGCTACCTCCTGAACCCATTGGTGATTTAGCCTTGGAAGAAGGAGGTGTTCCTGGAACCTGGGACTGCTGCATTTTCATAGGGGAGGACAATTTGTCACCAGAGCTACTGGAACGGGAGTGAGACGGGGAGATATTGAGCTTTATGTTGGGGTTCATGAGAGACCCAGAAGGCTTGCCCCCCTGAGGCTTTATTTTATTACTACTTCCAATTCCACTCCCACTACCTCCAGGCCCTGACAGTCCATGCTTGGTGATTGGGGAGGATCCTGGTTTGCCAACACCCATTCCTTGGGAGGAGCCTTTAGACTGGGATGGCCCACCTCCACCCCCTATTCCTGCACTCCCTGGCTTGGAGCTGTTGCCTTGCGTTGTGGAGCCTTCTTTGGACTTGACCTTCCCAGAGGAGGAGGAGTGCGAATGATGGCTTTTGCTGCTGCTGGTTCCTCCTGCTCCCCCTGTGCTGCTTGTGGCTGAGCTGCTGGAGGTGTATCCACTGTGGGATGACGTTTTCCCCCCGGTTATGGTCCCTTTTGGGATCTGAATAGTGATTTTAGGAATTGGTGGTGTTGCGCCACCGGGAGGAGTTTGCGAGCGTCCTGAACTACCAGGAGATTTGGAGCCTCCTCCACTTACACTTCCCCCAGAGCCTGAGCCACCACTAGGAGGTGTATATGGTCGTCCCCCCGAGCTGTGAGAGGGAGATTTCCCGTCTGGGTCAAGTTTTTTGCGTTTTGGTGGTTTTTCTTTAGACTTTCCCTCACTAGATGGAGTCCTGCTGCGTTTGACCTGTTTTCCCTCTGTTGAACTGCTTCCCATCCCTATCCCAGAACTGCCTCCACCGCTACCCCCATTCTCATCCTTTGGCCGCATGAGTCCCGGTTGTTGTTTAACTTTTGGTTCTGCACTTTTAAAGTCACTGCATACTGTTCCGGGGCCCATTATGAGGGGGCTCTGGGACCCTCCACCATGTGTGTCTCCCAAATCAGGAGCTGGCCCCAGGAGTGGTTTTCCACCACCACTGCTGCCTCCAGGACCCATCCCCATATCAAAAGTGTCCTTCAGTGAGCGCTCAGGGGTACTCTGCCCATGTGGAGTGGGATTCTGAGGTGTTCCTGACGGGGTATTCTGCTGGCTACTTGCCCCAAAACCCTTGACAAGGTCTATGTCTCCATCAGCACTTGGAGAGCTGTCATCAAAGTAGGTCTGGGAAAAGCCATGGCCTGAGGTCAGGAGGTCAGCATTGAAGTCAGAAGCATCAGGGAAGAAATTGGTGGACGAAGAATCACTGGTGGGAGTGGCGGCAGTAGCAGCTGCCTCAGCAATCAAGTCAGCAGCATCAGTAAAAGGATTCTCATTACTGTTGGTATTGAAAATGTCTGCCGAGTCAAACACTGCACTGCCCTGACCTGAGCTGGAGGAATCGCGGATTGGGGTACCAAGGGGACCTACATCCTCCCCACCACTGCCCATGGGGTGCTGCCCATGGCTCCCACAGCTGCCTTTGCCTGTCTGTTCGGGTAAATCTGACAAGATTTCTGTGATATCAGGTCCAATGCTATCAGAGCTAGAGAGGCGAACCATACGAGGTGGTACAGTACCCGGTGGTAGCTGTTGCTGAGACTGGACATGAGACTGTGAGTAAGGCATGCTAGGGCCAGAGGGTGGTGTTCCACATTGGCTAGGTGCTGGAGTGATGCTATGCGGCGTGTCTAGGCCATCAGTAGTGAGGTTGACATCAAAAATAGAATTTTGAGATGCATCCACATCCATAGAGAGGAGCTCACGGTGGAAGTCATCCTCATGTGTGACTGGGTGGTGCTGGTGGTGTTGCGGCATCGAAGATGCCTGTTGTGATTTCATGCCTAAACCACCACTTCCACCACCTGCAGCAGTACCGGGCATCATGCCACCCTTTTCTGTCCCCCGTGGGCGTTTCTTTTTCCCTTTGGTGTTACCTCCAGAACAGGTACCACCCATACCCTCTGTCCGTGGGGAGCCAGATGAAGAATTCTGCCTCTCTAATGGACTAGAACCATACAGTGTGGCAAAATCTTGCGTGGGGTTGTCCTTCAACAAGTTCATCAACATAGGATGATTCTTGGTGTTGCTGGCAGGGGAGGATGTTGGGGGTGGAGTCTGGTGGGGTGGTGGTGCATTCTGGGAGCTGGGACTAGAACCCACACTTCCAGTTATCTGTAACAGACTTGTCAGTATGGGATTCTGGGTGACTTTGTTGTAGTCATCTGAATGACCTTGACCAAGCTGTTGCTGCTGATGTTGTTGCTGCAACGGTTGCTGGCCAGCCACCCCTCCTTGGGTTGGGAACTCTCCTCCTTGGGCTTGCCTCTCTGTTCGGGAAATCCCAAAGAGAGAAGTAATTGGACCTGCAAAATTAGGTCCCCCAGGAGGTCCTCCTCCAGTCGGTGTGTTACCTCCTGTAAGACCAGTTAATCCCATAGGGTTAGTTCCATCGCCTGTTGCCATGTTGTAGGTAGGACTACTGGAGGGTGGCAGGTTATTCTTCACCATGATCTCCACTGTCTGTGCAATAAGTGAGAGGGCTGGAGTGTCTGCCTGGATGGTCTCTGCTTTTCTGCGAATGGCCCGCATGGTTACAGGGATGGACATGCATCTACGAAGAGGAGGAAACAATTACCATAAAAAACATATTCAGTCCACATTTATGCATTGAGGAGGAATTAGCAATCTTACCTTTGGACCACTTTCGTGATGAATTCATCAGTGCAGATCAGAGCATCTGAGAGTCCTTTATATAGCTTGCAGGACACCTGTCTGGAGTCAATCACCTCCATGACCACTAGAGGAAGGAGGTCAGACAGGACAGAGGACTCAGCAAAAGCAAATTAATGATATCGCAACTGATTTCACAATTTACACATTTTCATATCACTTTTATTCGAGGACCCTGTTTAAGTAATATCAACACATGCTGGATTACTGAGATTTTGTATAAGTGAGCGCTCACCACAGACTAATGACTCATTGACTGGATGCTGGAAGGACACGCTGAAACTCGAGTCAGTAAGAGGACATACTTCAAACTGCAGCAGGCCTGCACTGTCTGAGGGAACACAACGAAGATGCTACACTCATCACATGGAATTTAACATATCAGACACAAACACACACACACAAAAACTGAGTACAAGTTGTTGACTAACCAAAGACAACAAGTCAGAAGCCAGGCACTTACCTTCCTTGATGGAAGTTCTTTTCACACAGCTGCCAATCAAGGTGTTATAGGCTGCCTGGTGCCGAATGATATCCAACAAGAGTGGCACTTGTGCTGGGTGGCGGAAGGGAATCTTGGACACCAGTGCTCCTTGAAGAGAGCAACCGTCTTGCACTGGGGCATCACCATTCAGAAAGTAACAGTGCTGCTGATCTGGCAACACCTATGAAAGTGTAAAGGTCTCTTTCAGGTTTTCTCAAACAAACAGTGATTTTTGTGGATAATCTAAAACGTCTTTTGTATCGGCTGTGTGTATCTTTATTTTTTCTAATTCAGGGTCCTTTTCCCTTCGCAAACTACAGACCATGAATGCAGCTGTCTTTCATAACCAGCAAAGCATCATCGAAAGTCATAAATTTTGTATGCAGAATGACAGGAAAGTACACATTACTACACTTTTGTTTTCCAAAAGTGTATGAATACAAGATGGCAGAGAGGGGTTCTGTACAACAGAACATGTCAAACAAAAAGGCAGAACGAAAGCCCTGTACAACATTGCTGTAACCAAAAAACAGTTATGAAACCGTAAAGCATAGGTTGGAAGTAGAAAGAAACTGAATAAAGGGTAAGAAGAGAAATTCTACATATTAATGATGTGCGTGGAGGTATTGTGTGTGTCTGCTCACACAATAGAAGTGCATGTTGTGTGAGGTCGGTGGCGTGGAGCTGCCCTCCTCCAAAAGCTGCCGTTGGCTCTGGACAATTAACTGGTAGAGAGGTGAGAGGCTGGGTGGGCTCTCAAACACTGGGATTGCTGTGAAGAAACGGAGAGGTTCAAGTCTAAATCATCAAACAAAGAAGTATCTTTCTTTGTTTCTCTGTTCATGAGGTTAACTCACAAGTAGCATTACCCATCCTCTGAATAAAGGACAGTGAGAAAGGCATGGGGCGGTTCATCTTCAGATAAAAACAAGCTGGGAGGTCCACACAGTTGGAGTTGGTCACAGTGGAAAAGGAAGGTGTCCTGAAATACGACAAAAATAAATTAATCAGCTGTCTCTCTGTTCTCTGTAGGACTTTATATGTTTTTACTGAAAATAGGAGGTACCCCTTGTTGTCCACTGGGTGCGATCCGGTGATGAGCGGAGCAATTGGGAGCTTGTAGACAGCTGAGGTTCCCTCAATTGTCACGGAAACACTGACACCCAGAGAGCGTGGAACTGCAAAGTTTATCCAAGTGTCCACACAAGGAAAAGAGTGACAGAGGTCACACATGAATAGTTAGAGTGCTTTAGCAAATCGTATGGCTAGAAGCTCATCCTTGTCCTATTTACCTTTATGAATTCAGCCACTTCATCTATGCACTTACCATTGCTGTCTGTTAAGTTGAGCTGTGTGCCTGTTCCCTCCTCAAATATGTCATAAGGGGACACGTAACACTGAAGAGTAACAAGATGGCCACCACTCCTGGCTGTCAACAAGCCCACACTACCATGAAGAATGGTCTCCACTGTATTGGCATTGGTTGCTAACCTAGAAAACACACATCAACTGACTGCATTAAAAAAAACAGACCTTTAACATTTTGAATAGATCTCTCTTCCTGCATGACTAATGATGAATGATCTAAGTGTAGCTTAAAAAATAAACTGAAATCAGCTGCTATTACATCTTTCTCATACACCTGGTTAAATAACTTACCAGGAAATGACATGCCTCTGTCGATTTAGGTGCTCTTGTTAGCTCCACACTAACTGAATCTTGAGACCATCATCACTTATAAAATTGTATTTTTAGTTTGCTTCATTAGCCCATAGCATGATATCACAGCCTGGCAACATTTGCTAAACACTAGTAACCCAAAGATACTAAGGATGAGGTACAAGGTGACAAAAAGAGATCATGCGAAGTTACCTAAACATGTGCATCATCTTGGTGAGATCAAGCTCCAAAGACTGCAGTGCTATATACATCTTGGTTTTGAGCTTGCTGGAACACAGAAATTAAGATGATTGAATAAACCTGGAAACAATAACAACCATAAACACACCTGGCATCTGCGCCTCATGGAACAACTGTCCATTACAAGCAGTTAAATGTATTTTAGCCTTATACAAAAATGAACGAATAAAACGAATAACAATACTTAGCAAAACATAGAGTGTATTCAGTTAATCAGCTGTCCATACCAGACTGTTTGGATCCACAATACTCAAATAATGGACAGAAATTTTTCACTCAAAAGTCTACTAACTTGTCTCCAGGCAGCTTGTACAGCTCTACCAGTCCCTTCAGATGTTTGGAAAACTCTTCAAAGTTCTTCTCCCTGATGTGAAGCAGGAAGAGAGGTGCTTTAGACAGCTTTCAGACATATACAAGCATTTCTCACAGCTGCCTGCATCATTCCACAACACAGAAATCCTTCACTATAGTTTGTATTGCTTGTCATAAGAGGATTCTACAATGAAGTACATGGTTTCTACTGACCTTAGATGTTGAATCAGCTCAGGACAACTCTGTGGCCAACAAATACAGATAAGAAAATTATAATACAGGTATTCACGATTAATGGAATCAATTAAAGAGAACCATTTGAATAATGGAGTCAAATAGAAGTTACAGTAAACTGACCGTAGGGTTTTCTCCCTGATGAGCCACCTTGACATCTACTAGCTGGCCACTGGTGTCCAGCTGCACCTCCACATAAAACATGTCTGATGTGATGTAACACTCAGTACCTGATGGGCTGAGGTGAGAGCCCAGCCTGTTCAAACGAGACAAGAAACAAGAGAAAATTACAGAGATAGAGTAAAATGTTATTTCTGTATATCAAACAATTGACTCAGTCCAGAAGGAATAATTACAAGGAAAATAGTACACACAACAAACACCTGTAATAATCTAAGAGTAGCCCACTCAGTTATTTAATGGATGAAAGTTTCAAGTGTTTTATTCTCATATATACGCTCCTCAAACCATCGACCTGAACACCCTTCATCCTCCATCACCCTCAATTTCCTGTACTGAACAGTGCCTTCCGAATTAGTCAGTGTTGGGAGACGACAGGTGCAAAAGGGGAAACACTCACATGTTTTGCCGCGCGATGGATTCTAGACGATCTGTCATGGAGGGGAGAGATGAAACTGAAAAAGAAGGAAGAGAAGAACGGGAAAAGTTAATTTCAGTCTGAATACAGTTGTGTTTCTAATGAGGGAAAGTAACAAATTCTTGTTGCTCCGCTCTCCCTTGTGTTCCTGTACATTCAAGGCTACTTTTGTCCTTTAGAGTCTCACCTTTCAGCGCTCTCTGCAGGGTCTCCAAGCAGGTGAGCAGGAGCTGGTGACCTGCGGCATTCATCACACCGCGCTTCTCCTGGGACAGTGCAAAGAAAAACAGAGAAATTAGATAATAGTTGAAAAAAGATTAAAGTGCTATGTCAACAAGATTTATTGATCAAGTTTGTTTTTCACTGGCTTAGTCAGCATTATAGATCAGACATTTAAATGTCACCACTATAGTTTCACTGGCCCAGCAGCTAAATTCTGAACATAAAAACTTCTTAATGTAATTATTAACCAAATGTGCGCTATGCGCAGAATTCAATCTGATTGACCATGACAGACACTGACAATGACTAATGTTCAAGTGAGTGTGTAGGAATGACCTCATGTTCATCAAGTATTGACTGTTTCTTTTTCAGGATAAAAGAACACAAGAAGCAAGTTACACTTAGCAGCTTTTTCCTGCAAACTTGCTATATTTTTTTTTCTGCCCTGCCTGTTTTTTCTTGAATTTCAACATGTTGGTTCAGGTCTGACTATAGCATCGGAGGGTATCAAGACTGTCAAAGGACAACCATGCCCACGTCTACTGGTTCCAGACCTTCAGGCAATCTTCGATATAGAAACCAGCCACAGGTTTAAAGAGGTACTTTGTAAATTCAAACAGCTCATTTTTCTTTTCTTTTTTTCAGAGAAAGATGTCTCTGTCTCACCATGGCCTGACGAACAACCTTGCAGGTCTCCTGCCATGGCCGTGAAGCATTGTGCTTTGTGTGAAGCTTCTCCAGCAAAGCAGCCATGCGACTCTGCTTCTCTGCCTCTGAAAAAAGATGCACCATACATTACATAACAGCTGAACAAAAGTTTGCAAGTTTCAAACATCTCCCACGCATTTCTAGACAATTTAATTAAACTGTAACATAACTGACTGACAGCCATTCTTCAACCATTGGACTTTTTTCTCCAATACTGAAACAAAAACAAACAAGTATACAGCAAATAACCAACAATCTCATAACGCGTCTTTGTTATGTACAAACATGAGGAAGTTTCTTTTGTTTTTGTTGTAAAATGTACTGGACTGCTGTACTAGATGGCAGAATTTTAGCTAAGTGCATTTTCTAAACTGTATTACTTATGGTAATACAATTTGATCAAAATAACAATTAGTTAAATGAGTCACAAATGAGAGCACGAATC
The DNA here is from genome assembly GCF_039877785.1 of Chaetodon trifascialis. NCBI lineage: Eukaryota > Metazoa > Chordata > Actinopteri > Chaetodontiformes > Chaetodontidae > Chaetodon > Chaetodon trifascialis. The sequence goes on along the minus strand of NC_092076.1, from coordinate 8,900,499 downwards.
CCTGTTATGTTAGGGGAATCCACAGTACAAGTAAATTAATGATAGATATGTTCAGCAATAAATCATGACATTTTACTCCATTTTTGTTTTGTATAAATGGTACCAAAACAATTGCAACTGCGTTTCTGAGTCCCCACCTGATACACATATAAGACTGTGTCATGTCATGGTGTCAACAAAACGGAGGCTAATGCACTGGTATCATGATCTGTCATAATGAGCTACTACAGTGCTACAGCTTCTTAGTTCATACTTCATAGGTGGGAATACTTGCACGTTTGTTGTTATTGTTGTACTTGTCAAATTAAGGCAAACTTGTGTGGTGTCAGTACATTATTTTCAAGGACCTTTGTGTGGCCCCTAACGTTAACGTTACTGTTAAACTATTCAACAAAGTTGATAGCAAGCTGCTAACGTTAGCTATTTACTCAATATAGCTAGGAGCTAACTACTAAGTTACTTCACCAAGCACAATATCTGCTCGGTGCCATTAACTTGCGTTTCACGAGGGAATGTTATTGAACTTTGACCAAAGAGGTGTAAATTCGCCCACTTCACATGTCAAAAGGATACATAAAAAAGAAAACATTAACGTTACACAGTCGGTTAAGGTAGCTCTTGACGCTAGCAGCCGTTAGCCTGAGTCGCAAACCAAATCACTAGCAATAATAACAACAATCAGGAAAACTAAAATTAAAGCACGGGTTGCGTCTTACCTGTGGCCTCTTCGGGTTTGATCCGATCTCCATGAGTCTGATTCCCTCCTTGCTGAACCGAGAGAGACAGCTCTCTCGCAGGGCTGCCGCTCTGCATTGTAACACCAGGCCCCGCCGCCATTGTCCCTCGGTCGCCGTTTCAGTTTCGCGGCTTCGTTTTCCGCGCTGCTCCCTCTGGGCTTCCGTACTGTATTATACTCGTAAACGGGTGAGTGGAAAATCTCTTCTCTAACTTGTATGAATTTACACTTGGTTCCAGCTCACACAACTTTTTCTTTAGCTTCAGAATAATATGTTTTGGAGACTTATTTAGTCATGCAACTCATTTGTGCCCTTTTCATTTTTTTAAATGCATGATTAAGACAGGTTTTCATTTGCAAGTTTGCAGCGTTTCTACAATTATTTCTTTTTTCATATTTAACGACGTCATTTAAGGAGAAACATGTCTTTGCCTTTATTCCTGAACGCAAAACTCAAATCCCTTGACTGGACTGCTTAAAATAAAAGACAATGTCTTACAAAGACTCCAGATGGCGTACGATCGCCGCAAGTAAATGATTCATGATTTGCCAAGAGCAAATAACAGCCAAAATCCAAGGGAAGGTTGAAATATTCATGTTGATATTCAGAAAAAGAATCATGCAGATTTTAAACATGAAGATAGTTTTATCCTGTAATTTATACTTTCTCTACCCTCATTTATCCATGCAGTCACAGGCAGCGATAGATAATTAAGCAGCAAATAAAGACATTTTAAACAGCAAAAGCAGCCATGCCCTGCACAGGCAACCACACACACACACACACACACACACACACACACACACACACTCACACACACACACACACACACACACACACACACACACACACCTGAGCCTATTGTACAGCTGAGCCTGTGGCAATGAGTGCTCTCTGGGGAGGATTTTCCCACCAACCATTATGACCTGCCTAAGAGAGGGAGCAGGAGTGTGTGCATGAATACATGTGCATTTGTGCATATGCAAAGATATATTTGTGAACATGAGTACAAAACCACACACACACGAACACACGCGCACACAGGAGATAGCTATAGACAGCAGTGGAGATGGAGAGGGAGCAGATTGGCATCGTCTGAGACAGTAGACAGACCCACAGATAGACATGAGAAAAGAGGGGAGGTGCCGCTATGTAATTGATGTGCCCACCAGGAGCTTTAGCTGGCTGCCTGGCATGGAAGAGGAGGTGGGCACCGCTGCCAAGACAGCAGTAGGAGAAAGGAAAGGGAGGCACGGGCCTTGGGGAGCACAGTAGCGGGCTGAAACCATGCCCATCAATCAGAGGCTAGTTCACCTTGCCATGCCAAGCGGGACCCCCCTCTGTGTCGAGGGAAGGGGTGGCACAGGGAGTGAGGCTGGCACAGTTGCTAAACCTTCCCTAATCCTCCTGGTGGGTGTATCAGTGCCACGTCCGAATGGCAGCGGAGTGGACGGAGCCAGACATGGGGAAAAGAAAAGAAAGTTCAGCCCCTATTCTGAAAGAGGTGTCACCACATGTTGTTAACATCATGATGTTAAATGTTAATATTATTTTGATGAAGGGCTGAAAAATACCACAGCTTCTCATAAAAAAAGCAGTTTAGGAGTTGTCGCATTGACCAGACAGCGTATTTTGCCCACTATATTACTTTGACATTCTTAGTAATCTCTTGTGTGTCACTCTGGAAAGACTTCAACAATATTAGCTCAATCTGTCCGTTGAATGTTGTGCCATGTGCTGTATGAATTCTGTGTTTTTTTGTTTTTTTAAACAGTATTTTATGTAATGGATTTTTAAAAAAGACTATTGTAACAAAGTATTGTGGATGGCTGACACCACAATACAAAAAGCCCAGACCTAGAGCATAAAAACAGCACACTCATATATATTTATAATATATATATAGAGAGCTGCATATCATATACACATGCATACACACCTATATATAAACACCACATGGTGGATAGTGTAGATTCTGTATACACACCTACATACTAGGCATAGACGCACACATACTCATGTATGCAACAAACTGTCCGTACTCATCCTTTTTTCAGACCTTCCTTATACTGTCAAAATCTTAGGATGTTGAAGGAGATACCCGTGTAACATCTCTATAAACACATGTATTTGATTTCCTCTGCATGTTTCCAGTTTTTAACACAAGGGACGGAGATGTGTGAACAGCTTGGCAACCTTATTGAGTGCTTTGAAGTTGACTACCCTCCTTTTTCACCATCTCTCGAGGTGAACTCACATTTTACCTGCTGTGAATAAAGATAGCCTATTTGGTGCATACATGCCAGCTTGACAATTCCTGGCTACCGCACAAATTAACCAGACAATGCAAATAACAGATTTGCTATATGGCTTTTGTGGCTGGTTTACAAGCAGTTTTATTAAGCCGAGTCTTGTATAAATGTGCCAAACAAAAGGAGTAGACTGAGCCGTTTGCTTTTCACCTATCATACAAGTTTGAGATCAGTGAGCCTGAAGGCTGGAAACGGTCCAGAAAACAGTGAAGCATTATCAGGACACAGTTTCTGCTTCTTTGGCACTGAGTGCCTTGAAGTGCAAGGGCAGCTGGGAAGACTAGCTGGGAGGGTGGTAGAGGGAGGGGAGAGAGAGAGGAGGGGTCGGCCCTATAGGACCATTTGTGATGAGGCTCATTTGCACAACGGCACTTAATTGGCTACAACAATTAATTAATGTGTTGGAAAGTTGGCACAAAAAGTTCATTTAAGAGGGTTTTAATAAGCAATTAGGGAGAAGTAACCAGTGAGGTAGAAGCAACCACAAAAAAGATGCTAAAAACTCTGAAAGTATAAACT